>NC_057800.1:722413829-722427998 GCF_018294505.1 Triticum aestivum | reverse complement strand
GCACGGAGCTGACTCAGCCTGCCCGGGTGCCAACAGCGGTCCAGCTGACGAGGGGCCAGGGGGAGGCGAAGGGGTGGTGCATGCGCCACACACAGGAGGAATTGCCTCTGTACACCCACCATCGTGCCCCCTAGTGACCAGAGGCGATGAATTATCTAGGAGCTCAAGGCGCGCTCCTCGCCCAATACCTGCACCGTGGTTAGGTAGCAACGAGGGAGTATATGCAGCATCGACAAATTGAACAGGCAAAGGTGAATTAGATTTCTCAGGTGCAGTGGGAGTGGTGGAGGTGACGGGAAGTGCGGAAAAAGGAAAAACATTCTCATCAAACACCACATCACGAGAGATGTAGACGCGATTAGAGGGAACATGAAGACATTTGTACCCTTTATGAAGAGAACTATAACCAAGAAACACACACTGTTTAGACCGAAACTCCAACTTGCGTTGGTTATATGGACGAAGATGAGGCCAGCACGCACACCCAAATACCTTGAGAAAAGTATAGTCAGGAGTTTCATTCAACAAGAGTTCAAGAGGTGTTTTCATCTGACGGGGTCGTGTAGGGAGTCTATTAATAAGAAAGCATGCGGTGGAAAACGCATCACTCCAAAACCGGAAAGGAACGGAGGCATGGGCAAGCAAAGCAAGACCAATCTCAACTATATGATGATGCTTACGCTCAGCTACACCGTTTTGCTGATGTGTGTGAGGATAAGACACACGATGTGTGATTCCAAGCTTATTAAAAAAAGCATTGAGGTTGTGATACTCCCCCCCCCCAATCTGATTGCAGGAATTGCAAGAAAACATTAAACACATCAGATTTGCGTTTAAGAAGATAAAGCCAAGTGAACCGACTGTAAGCATCAATAAAGCTGACATAGTAATTATGACCACTAACAGAAGTTTGAGCATGGCCCCATACATCCGAAAATACAAGTTCAAGCGGTTTATGGACTACATGACTCGACTCAGAAAAAGGAAGCTGATGACTCTTGCCTTACTGACAGGCATCACAAACTGCATCAACATGTTTATTGGACACAACTGGAAGCTCATGACGATGAAGTACATGGCGAACGATGGGAGTGGCAGGATGACCAAGGCGTGCATGCCAATGTGATGGAGACACACGAACACCACTGAAAGCACTAGGAGCTGGTGGCTTATCAAGCGCATAAAGACCATTATTGCGCAGTCGACCTCTAAGAAGTACGTCCCTTGTGTCCCGATCCTTAACAAAAAAATGAAAAGGATGAAATTCAGCAAGAACATTATTATCACGAGTAAGTTTAGGAACTGAAAGCAAACTATGTGAAACAGAGGGAACACGAAGGACATTAAGAAGACGTAATTATTTGGATCGATGTGTAAGAAGTGATGCCTGACCAATATGTGATATGTGCATACCTTCCTCATTAGCGGTGCGAACCTGATCGTGTCCACGGTACGGCTCCTATGTAGAGAGCTTGCCCATCTCACTCGTCAGGTGATTGGTAGCCCCCGTATCCATGTACCAAGATGCATCAACTGGGTAAGAAGGAGTATGCCCTTGCTCATGGCTCGCCAGGGCAGCCTGCTTCTCATTACCCTTGCCATTGTTCCCAAGCCCCAAGAAATCCTGCTTGAAGCGACGATGACAACGGGAGGCAAGGTGACCATCAAGCCCACATAGCTGGCAGGGGATCTGAGCACCACATGAAGGGCAACAGGCACGGACTCGATCTCCAGTCGAGGTAGTGGTGTTCCGCGAATTAGGCGCAGGCGACGGCGACTTGCCACCAGTTGGTGGCTTGGAGGGCTTGCCCTTCCCACACATTGCAGCGTTGGCGGACGGGAAACTCAACGTAGACCGGCGAGCCTAGATGCGCTGCTCCGTAGCAAGGAGCCGTGCGTACAACTCACGTGACTGGATGGGAGTGTCACGACCATTGATATTCTCCACCAAATTATCATACTCGTCGCTCAGTCCGTTGAGCACATAGGAAGTGAACTCCTCCGGACCAAGTGCCTTGCAAATGGAGGCAAGTGTGTCAGCCATACCCGTCACCTTGTTGAAGTAGTCGGTGACGGTGAGATCCTGAAGCTTCACCTCTCCAAGTGCAGTGCGAATGGCATGAGCCCGCGCCTGAGACTGCCAGGCAAAACTGGTGTAAAGAGCTGTCCACGCGTCCCGAGACGTAGCGGCGAAGATGACCAGTGACGAGACCCCCTCCGTAAGAGAGGACTGGATGGCGGAGAGGATAGCCTGATCCTGAGCCACCCACGCATGATGCCCCGGATGGTATGGCGGTGGGCACGGCAGAGTGCCGTCAACAAACCCCTCCAAGTAACGGCTGCGGAGAAGCGGCAAAACCTGAGCACGCCATGACAGATAGTTATCCGTCGTCGGCCACACCGGGATGAGATGCGCAAAATAGAATGATGCATGAGATATACCATAATCCGAAGGCGGCGGCGGCGCATAAAAACCCGAGGACAAAGGACCACTCGGCACCATGGACGAAGCAACCAGCTCCATCGATGCACCGCCGTAGGGCGCGGCGTAAGGAGACATAGGCATCGAGGTTGGCGGGTAGGCGTAGCCCAACGGGGCAGCACGGCCAGAGGGCTGCTGCAGCGCAGTGGCCGGCGCAGCGCCGTAGGAGCCGGCCAGCGGCGGCTGTTGCGAGGGCGTAGCCCCCTGGTGTACATGCAGATGTGTTCCGGCTCCCACGTCCGAGTGCAGATGGGATTGCAGCTGCGGCAGAGTGCCCTGATGTGGAACCTGCGGCTGTGCATGAAGATACGATCCAGCACCCAATCCAGCACCCACGTCCGAGTGGAGAGGCCGATACGAGGGAGCGCCCTGGGGAAGCAGATGCGACCCGGCGCCCGGATAGGGCCCCCACCAGGGAGCGGCCGAAGCAGCCCCGTAGTAGCCCGCACCGTAGATACCCGCAGCGGCCGAAGCAACTCCGTAGGAACCCGCAGGCTGGCCAGCAGTTGGAGCAGCGCCGTAGTAGCCCGCGTGCGGTGGAGCGGCGGAGTCGCCGAAGACCGGCGACGATGGCGCGACGGAGACCTGGGCGGTGGCAGCCATGGAGGCGCCGGCCAGGGAGAGCAAAGGCGAAGACGACAAAAACGGAGAGACCGGGACGGCCAGGGCGGCGGCAGCGAGACCGGCGGCGGCGGCCGGCATCGAGGCCATGATACGATCGTGGCGGCAGCGGAAGCAATGACCGAAACCCTAAGCTGATACCATATCAAGCGTTATGTTTATGGAAACTGCACGACCCCCAATACGGGTGTGGCTATCTCATATATATATAGAGGTACACAAGGTACAAATACAAGATATGTGATATACACAAAAGCTACGTATAAACATTGTCTAACAATAGGAAGTTTAATACCATACTGCTAGTGGAGTGAGAGTGAGGCCCCTTTATAAGGGTTGCTATACCCCATGCCATTGAGAGCTTGGGAACTGGAGTGGTACAAGAGCGCTCCTCCTCCTCCGCCACCCATCTCGCCTCGCCTCATAATGACGCACGCGGGCCGTGGGTTGCGGTTCTGAGCCGAGTCGAGCCTTACTCACTCACTCCCTCCTGCATAACCCTAGCCCATCTCAATGGTCACGTGCACGGTTGGTCGAGAGAGCAGGTGTGTCTGGAACCCTGTCGTTTGAGATCCTACCCGGGAGAACGGCAATAAGGCTTTTGGGGAGCGTCTCGACGCGACTGCTCCCGGTCTGTCCCCGTGTCTGTCCTCTGCTTCAACTACTCCCCCTGCATCGACTCCATGGCCGACGACGCCACCCCAAGAAGAAGGTCACGGACGATGCCGAGGTTGCTATTGTCGCAGCAGCGCTGGCCTGGCCAACCAGAGGGTATGATTCGTTCATCCCATATTTGCTTGTTCATGTGCTAGCCGTATATGTTGTGTTCATAGATGTCTCAGTTCTTTGCACTGTATGTTCTCATATGCTTAGGTATCGGTATGAGTTGCATACTGTGATTACCGTGCTTATTATCTACTCGCACATTAGATTAATCGAAAAGGTGTTGGTATTTCCAGCAATCCAAAAACCTTATTTTAGGCACTTTTCGATTCAAGGCTTTGCCGCTACTCTGAAACCGAAAAAGATCACCGGGATGCATTTGAAGTGTTGGCAGATGAGGACCAGCTTGTGACTCAGAGCTATGAATGTCTTCTAGGTTAGTCTTTATCTGACCATTCATTATTCAGTGTTAGATTAATCAGAAAATCAGATTTGTTGTCACATGATAATGATTGTCAGTGAGTGACGCAATCTTTCTAACACAAAGAAAACGATCCCAAGAACACTGTATGTCCCCTCCCAAGTGTTCTGGTGTCATCCTGTGAGGAGTTTACTTTGTGCTCTTGCTCTATTAATACTCTACTACATAAATTACCATCTAAGATAATAAGATGTTCAACTATCATCCTAGCAGCAATTACATGAGGTTGGAATTCAAATAATGTAATGTCGAATCCTATATTTGGATGATATTATTTTGTTTTCTACATATCTTAAATATAGCTACTTTATCTGCTTGATTGGTTAGTTTCAGCCTTTTAGTAGTGTATTTTATACCTGTAAAAGACTGCTGGAACCTGGGTTGATAGACCGGCCATCAGTAATGGATGCCCTTTGTCTATTAAAGAAACCATTATCACCAGAGTACTACTGTATGCTGTCCTGACAAGGGTTCTAATGCCGCTTTGTCAGAGTTTAGTTAGTGCTCTTGCTCCATTAATGCTCAACTTCATACATTACCACATAAGTTGAAAATTCCTCAACAGGGATCCAAGCCGAAACTATACAAACTTTGAATCTAAATCATGCAAGCTTGGATCCTATAATGTGATCATTTGTTTTTAGAAGATCTAAAACCGTACCTGCTTCATTAGGTTAATTGTCTAGCTTTCGGCACATCATTTCACTGACATAAGTAATTGACGAGCTGATATTAAATGATTTGTGTTTAATTAGTGTACTACAAAATCATCAATAACATAATCAAATTCAGTTGCTTCTTGTACTGCCGAGGTTAAAACAATAGCTACAAATTTTACGCTTGTCTATCTACCAACTAGTATATCTCTGCAGCCACCACTTGGCGTGATCTTGCTTGGTGTCAATGAGCAGGTGTCAGATTCGGTTATGGTTTCAAAACTTTTGTGCTGCTAAATTCATTCTAGCGACCCCGATAAGTAATGTGTCATACACCTGCATGGAAGTGCGAGCTAACAGCCTCAAGATCTAAATAATCTCAAACTTATTCTCCAAATTTCGTTTCACGAGCTAAATATAAATGGGCTTTTGTTATTGCAAAATTTAATCAACATTCGAGAAAACAGTATGATGTACCTCTTTTACTTTTCCGGTGGCACTCTCTCTCTCTCTCTCTCTCTCTCTCTCTCTCTCTCTCTCTCTCGTGTCAGTTAACAGCCGTTGTCTTCAGGTTCAGAGAAAATTCAGTTTCGTCAGAATTTAGGTGTTGTTTTCCGTCAGTTTCGTCAGTCTATTTATCTTCAGTTAAAACCTTGGCAGAGAATAAAACCGAGCTGCGACTTGGTCTAGTTTGTTAGGCTACTGTGTCGCTCTGGCCCGATCGTGGGATGGTACGATGCAATGATCACGGAGACATCACGAGAGGCGTGTGAGGAGCGCTGGGATGGCGGCGCTCGCAGCTCGGACATGCCTGTATTTCCGTTTTTCAGTTAGCGTTGTAAACAGTGAATAAAAAGGAGAGAAGAAGCAGAAAAACTGTAAGTTGACCGCAGCACAAAAATCATTTTCTTCCGGATATTATCTTTCTTGCGGCGAAATAAGAGCACCAACCGCCTTACAGGGACCCCACAAGCCTGCTGGCCGCACCCAGGGTAGGGGGGTGATGCGGAGCATCTTACCGTCATCCCTACGGACCTACCATCGCCTCAAGAAGTGCCAAGAGGACCCATGACACGAGCTAGAGCTAGAGCTCTCGACACCAAGGTGACTTCTCTCCTTAGTGATATTGCATATGATCTCCTCGAGACATGGCTACTACCTAAGTCCGAGATGTTGTGCATGATTAGGTACCAAGAGGACCCTCCCGAAGATGCACGTGAAGACGGACAAATCGCCAAGTCCATGGATGAAAAGGAACGCCGAAAGGAGAAGAAGGCAGCTCCAGGGCCCGGACATCCGGCCGCTGGAGACTTCGACTACAGCACCATCCAGTCGCCGAGCATCTACAGGCCCCGGACATCCGGCCCGGCCCGGAAATCCGGCCTCAAGCCCGGATATCCGGACACCACCGAACCAGAGAGCAGCAAGGCCAGCGCCTCCAGCCCGGACATCCGGCCCGACGCCCGAACGTCCGGCATCCCTTGTCTGCGCACAGTGTAAGGGCCGAGGCTCGTGTACCCCTCCGCCCATCTAGACTATATATATTCTCCTCCTACCTATGTTTTAGGGTTAGCATTGGTTTAGCTCATATTAGAGATAGAGCATTGCTCATCCACATCGGATCTACTCCACGAGAGAGACCGCGGCCCCTCTTCGGAGAAGATCCCTTTGGATTCAAGACCTCCTTGCGGAGAAGAACATCAAGACCTCCTCATGGAGAAGACTGGCTACCTTTGTACCGTCCCTAGTTGATCGTGGATCGTGTGATCTCTTATGTACTCGAGGATCTAGCGTATGTGTGACTATTTCTTGTTGGTTTAGTGATTTTCTCGTGTTTCCCCTCGTGTTTTCCCTCATGTTCTTCGTGTTCATCGTGGGATCCGCTCCTTTCTTGAAAGATCGGGCGATTGGGGTTCTACCCTACATCATCTTGGTTCATGAGCCACCTTGATCACGATTTCAGAGCCTCCCTGTTTTGTTTCTAGCCTTGTTTTTGTTGATTTTGTCCCTAATTTCAAAATTTCCCCACAAAAATAGCCTCAATTTTTTTTTGTGATTTGTTGGTGTGATGAAGTTCTGTTGGATTTGATCCGCGAATTTCGTGTGTTGCAGGTAGATCTAGCCTTCCATCCACTTTTCTGCAATTTCCATCCACAAATTCCTCCGAATTTTGCCCGGATTTGCCACCTTCCACACGGAGTTCGTCCGGATCCAGAGCCCGGACATCCGGCCCGATAGCCCGGACATCCGGCCATCAAACCCGGACATCCGGCCCCTGGCAGCAACATCTCCATCCACCGCCCCGTTTTCCGTCCATATTTCGCCAAAGTTTGTTCTGGTGCCCACATATACTTACGCATACCACCACCACTTCCGCATAGCACCACCATATACCACATAGCACCACCATCTCTTACCACTCCCAACTCTGACAATTCTGTCCCGTTTTTTCTTGAGAATTTGAGTTGTGTTTCCGTGTCCTTTTGTGTTTTGGCTATTTAGGTACGGTTCGACATCAACATCACCACCGCTCATCTTCGCCACTGACGCGTCATCGACAACAACAACCTCACCAATTTTGACACCATCAATCGTTTCTTGCTTACAAGGAACCAACGAACGATAACATCACCTTGGTATTGGACATATCATTCTTGCCATTACATTGATAGCCATCATAGCCTTACTCCTTTGCGTCGCTTACCCATCGAGACTAGCCTTTGAGTATTGCCGGCAACGCGGCTTGTGCACATTAGTGATCATACTTCCCATAGCATACATACATCATCGGTGCATATCTTGGTATCATATCTTGTGTCACAAGGTTGTCATCGCATACACAATTGTTATATCGGTTCGTGAAGCATTGCATGAGAAAAGAGCTCAAACAACAAAGAGCCAAACAAGCTTTTAATCAAAAGGAAAAGATAAGCAAAGAGCTTTTAAGCAAACACCATAGCATCATACAACATTAAGATTGTCATACTAGATCATCTTGGATCATAGCATCAAAACACCATACATAGAGCATAGTTGGGATAGAAGTTGTTGCATTTTTGCTTAGTAGGTTGTGCATGATGACCCACAAGTATAGGGGATCTATCGTAGTCCTTTCGATGGGTAAGAGTGTCGAACCCAACGAGGAGCGGAAGGAAATGATAAGCGGTTTTCAGCAAGGTATTCTCTGCAAGCACTGAAATTATAGGTAGTAGATAGTTTTGTGATAAGATAATTGGTAACGAGCAACAAGTAACAAAAGTAAACAAAGTGCGGCAAGGTGGCCCAATCCTTCTTGTAGCAAAGGACAAGCCTGGACAAACTCTTATATAAAGAAAAGCGCTCTCGAGGACACATGGGAATTATCGTCAAGCTAGTTTTCATCACGATCATATGATTCGCGTTCGGTACTTTGATAATTTGGTATGTGGGTGGACCGGTGCTTGGGTAATGTCCTTACTTGGACAAGCATCCCACTTATGATTAACCTCTATTGCAAGCATCCGCAACTACAACAAAAGTATTAAGGTAAACCTAACCATAGCATGAAACATATGGATCCAAATCAGCCCCTTATGAAGCAACGCATAAACTAGGGTTTAAGCTTCTGTCACTCTAGCAACCCATCATCTACTTATTACCTCCCAATGCCTTCCTCTAGACCCAAATAATGGTGAAGTGTCATGTAGTCGACGTTCACATAACACCACTAGAGGAGAGACAACATACATCTCATCAAAATATCAAACGAATACCAAATTCACATGACTACTAATAGAAAGACTTCTCCCATGTCCTCAGGAACAAACGTAACTACTCACAAAGCATATTCATGTTCATAATCAGAGGGGTATTAATGTGCATATAGGATCTGAACATATAATCTTCCACCAAATAAACCAACTAGCATCAACTACAAGGTGTAATCAACACTACTAGCAACCCACAGGTACCAATCCCGGACTTAGAGACAAGAATTGCGTACAAGAGATGAACTAGGGTTTGAGATGAGACGGTGCTGGTGAAGATGTCGATGGAGATTGACCCCCTCCCGATGAGAGGATCGTTGGTGATGACGATGGCGATGATTTTGTTGGCGAACATAGTAATTTCAAAAAAATTCCTACGCACATGCAAGATCATGGTGATGCATAGCAACGAGAGGGGAGAGTGTTGTCTACGTACCCTCGTAGACCGAAAGTGGAAGTGTTAGCATAACGCAGTTGATGTAGTCGTATGTCTTTACGATCCGACCGATCAAGTACCGAACGCACGGCACCTTCGAGTTCAGCACACGTTCAGCCCGATGACGTCCCTCGAACTCCGATCCAGCCGAGTGTTGAGGGAGAGTTTCATCGGCACGACGGCGTGGTGACGATGTTGATGTTCTACCAACGCAGGGCTTCGCCTAAGCACTGCTATAGTATTGTCAAGGTGGACTATGGTGGAGGGGGCACCGCACACGGCTAAAAGATCAACTTGATCAATTGTTGTGTCTATGGGGTGTGTTGGGGAACGTAGTAATTTCAAAAAAAATCCTATGCGCACGCAAGATCATGGTGATGCATAGCAACGAGAGGGGAGAGTGTTGTCCACGTACCCTCGTAGACCGAAAGCGGAAGCGTTAGCACAACGCGGTTGATGTAGTCGTATGTCTTCACGGCCCGACCGATCAAGCACCGAAACTACGGCACCTTCGAGTTTAGCACACTTTCAGCTCGATGACGATCCCCGGACTCCGATCCAGCAGAATGTCGGGAAAGAGTTCCGTCAGCACGACGGCGTGGTGACGATCTTGATGTTCTACTGTTGCAGGGCTTCGCCTAGGCACCACTGCAATATTATCGAGGATTATGGTGGAAGGGGGCACCGCACACGACTAAGAGATCAATGATCAACTGTTGTGTCTGGGGTGCCCCCTGCCCCTGTATACAAGGGAGCAAGGGGGAGGAGGTGCGGCCAGGCAAGGGGCGCGCCAGGAGGAGTCCTACTCCTCCTGGGAGTAGGACTCCCCCTGAGGGAGTCCTGGATTAGGGGGTGTTCGGATTGCCGGACTATACCTTCAGCCGGACTCCTGGACTATGAAGATACAAGATTGAAGACTTCGTCCCGTGTCCGGGAGGGACTTTCCTTGGCGTGGAAGGCAAGCTTGGCGATATGGATATGTAGATCTCCTACCATTGTAACCGACTTTGTGTAACCCTAACCCTCTCCGGTGTCTATATAAACCGGAGGGTTTTAGTCTGTAGGACAACATACGGAACAACAATCATACCATAGGCTAGCTTCTAGGGTTTAGCCTCTCCGATCTCGTGATAGATCTACTCTTGTACTACCCATATCATCAATATTAATCAAGCAGGACGTAGGGTTTTACCTCCATGAAGAGGGCCTGAACCTGGGTAAAACTTCGTGTCCCTTGCCTCCTGTTACCATCCGGCCTAGACGCACAGTTCGGGACCCCCTACCCGAGATCCACCGGTTTTGACACTGACATTGGTGCTTTCATTGAGAGTTCCTCTGTGTCGTCGCCATCAGGAAGGATGCCTCGCCCCGTCTTTAAAGACGGCACCATTGCTAAGGTAGCTTTGGCTTTCGGCCAAACCCTCCGGCTAGGTGGTTTTCTTATGACCGCCTGTTCGGCTTCTGCGCCGACGATGACCTCGCGAGCCATCGAAAACAATCTTCATGTCAGCTCGGAACTCGCCGAGCAGTTAGATCCAATGGAGCTCTCCTCCATAAACGAGCTCTTGGATCACATCGCCGCCCTGGGAGTCGCTACGGATTATGACCAGATTGGGCCTAAACCCGACCTGAGAGAGATTAACTCTCCCCAAGTCACCCATCACGTTGTCGTGGTAGAGGGACAGTGCGGCGACCCTTCATCTATCTTAAGGACTAGCTACGTCCGGATTCCCGATCCCTCCAAGCCGGATACCCGCGGAGGGGAGGATATCACTCAAGACCTGAACTTAGAGTCAGGCGATGGGCTGGATTCATCGGACAACATCCAGGAATCCAAATTTTCGAGTTCGGAAATTCCTCGGCCTCTGAGCCTCAGATTGGGTGAGGCTTCAGATTTAATTCCACCCACCCACCCGAACATAAGCGATCTATCCCAAATCAGGCAAGAGCCCGAAGAAACAGTACATCATTATTGGGCCAGATTCCTCCTGGTTAGGAACAGGATAAGGGACTGCCGTGAGGAAGACGCAATATCAATCTTCTGCAATAATTGCACGGACAAGGGAATCCTCAACACCATAAGTCGCCGTGATATTACACGCTTCGCTGACTTGGCGTCTATTGTACGAAAGTACTGTGCGATGGAAAGCGCCTAGAAAACCGAAATAAAATTTTGGGACGATCCGGCCCTGAATACAAACCCAGTCCGAAATAAAAGGGTGCATCATCGCCAGACACCCGGGTCAAACACCAAAAAGCAAAAACCCTCTACAGGGCATGGAACCGTACTGAAAGGATGGCTCAATGGACCCTGTAAAATTCACAGTATAGAGGACGCCACACCAACTCACAGCCTCAGAGCATGTTGGATACTACGGCAGGTGGCCCAAATTGGCAAAGATCTCCTAATTCCGGAGGCCACAAAAAGCCACCCCAGAGACACCAGTATGGTATTAATAGTCTTCGAGACTTTCGCATCAAATAATACGCGAAAAAGGACACTCTGCAGCCTTGCCGAAGTCTACCAAGTAGCAACAATAAACCCATGGAGTGACACGGCTATTACCTTTAACGCCAGTGATGAACCTAAATTCCGAATAGCCCGAGCACCAGCCGCATTGGTCCTCAGTCCAATAGTGGACGGCTTTCGTCTAACCAAGGTACTCATGGACGGCGGCAGCGGATTGAACCTCATTTACGAGGAAACCCTTCAAAAATGGAAATAGACTGGAACCGCATTGAGCGAAGCAGCACAACCTTTAGAGGAATAATCCCCAGTCGGGAAGCGTGCTGTACAGGAAAAATCACACTAGATGTGGTGTTCGGCACGCCGGATAATTACAGGTCCGAAGAGGTCACGTTCCATGTGGCTCCGTTCAGCAGCGGTTATCACGCTCTGCTAGGGCGGGAAGCATTTACAATCTTCCAAGCAATACCCCATTACGGGTACATGAAGCTCAAGATGCCCGGGCCTAACGGGATCATCACTCTCGCTAGTGATCCGTACATAGCACTCCGCGCCGAAAACAAGACAGCCGCACTGGCCCTCGAGGCACTATCTGAAGCCCTAGCGGCTGAGGAACTGACTGCGCTGCGCTCCACGGTGAATAGGGACGATGTGGTACTCGACGATCCAAGTCCACCTCCTTTAAACCGGTGGACGAAATAGTCAAATTCCAGGTCCATCCAACAGACCCCAACAAAATAGCTTCCATCGGGGCACAGTTAAACCCTGATGTAGACGCCACACTACGAGAGTTCCTACGAGAGAACTGGGACATTTTCGCCTGGCACCCTTCAGACATGCCAGGAATCCCACGCAGGCTGGCCGAGCACAGCTTAAATATCCTAAAAGGATTCAAACCTGTCAAACAAGCTCTTCGGAGTTTTTCTGAACCTAAGAGACAGGCCATGGGAGAGGAGCTAGCAAAGCTATTGGAGGCCGGATTCATCAGAGATATAAAACATCCGGACTGGCTAGCAAACCTGGTGATGGTACCAAAGAAGGACATATCTTGGCGCCTGTGCATTGATTTTAAAGACCTTAACAAGGCTTGCCCAAAGGATCCCTTCCCCCTCCCCCGCATCGATCAAATTATCGATGGTACTGCAGGACACGATTCGTTGTGTTTCCTCAACGCATATTCCGGCTACCATCAAATCAAGATGGCAGAATCAGACCAAGCCGCAATGGCATTTATCACACCATACGGCCCATTCTGCTTCACCACAATGCCCTTCGGGCTCAAAAACGCCGGCGCAACATATCAGCGCATGATTCAGACATGTCTGGCAAACCAGATCGGCAAAACAATGGAGGCATATGTAGAAGATGTGGTCGTCAAAACAAGACATGTCGAATCTCTAGTAGACGACTTGAGGCTCACATTTGATAACCTCCGAACATACGACATCAAGCTCAACCCGGAAAAATGCGTTTTCGGCGTTCCAGCAGGAAAGCTCTTGGGCTTCATTGTATCCGGTAGAGGAATTGAAGCAAATCCAGCCAAGATCCGAGCTCTGTCATAATTGGATATCCCAAAGGACCTCAAACAAATACAAAAGTTAACCGGATGCGTGGCGGCTCTAAGATGCGTTATCTCCCGCTTGGGAGAAAAGGCCCTACCCCTTTACCGCCTCCTTCGGTGCACCGAACACTTCGAATGGACGGATGCAGCCACGGCCGGACTGGACGAAATAAAAGCCATATTGGCAACAAACCCAGTCCTGGCCACGCCAAGCACTGGCGAACCAATGCTATTGTACATTGCAGCAACACATCAGGTTGTAAGCGCAGTGCTCGTCGTCGAACGAGAAACGGACGGACACAAATTCCCCATTCAAAAGCCGGTCTATTATGTGTCCACTGTCCTCACTTCGTGCAAATCACGGTACCCGCATTATCAAAAGATTGCGTACGCGGTATTCATGGCATCCCGGAAGCTACGACACTACTTTCAAGAGTGTTCAATAACAGTAGCCTCGGAAGTACCACTTAACGACATTATAAACAACCGTGACGCAACGGGCCGGATTGCAAAATGGGCCATTGCGCTCCTCCCGTTCGACATAACTTATAAGCCAAGGCGAGCCATCAAGTCGCAAGTTTTGGCCGACTTAGTCGCAGAATGGACGGAGGACGAACTCCCTAAAAAGTACGGCACATATTCAAATTGGATCATG
Organism: Triticum aestivum; assembly: GCF_018294505.1. Taxonomy (NCBI): domain Eukaryota; kingdom Viridiplantae; phylum Streptophyta; class Magnoliopsida; order Poales; family Poaceae; genus Triticum; species Triticum aestivum. Next base: position 722,414,230 of record NC_057800.1, on the reverse strand, counting down.
CATTTCGACGGCTCCAAGATGTTGGCCGGACTAGGGGCTGGCGTCGTTTTGACGTCCCCCACAGGAGACACAGTTCAATACGTACTCCAGATTATGTACACAGACTCCAACAATGCAGCCGAATATGAGGCCCTTTTACATGGTTTCCGGATGGCAGTATCCATGGGCATTCAACGCCTAGAGGTGTGCGGGGACTCGAACCTCGCAATATCCCAAATAAATGGAGACTTCGATGCCAAGGATCCAAAAATGGCAGCTTACCGCAACGCTGTCCTAAAAATGTCAGCTCGGTTCGAGGGGCTTGAATTTCACCATATAGCCCGGGAAAATAATCAGGCGGCAGATGTCCTGGCACGCATCGGCGCAAAACGCGATGTAGTCCCCCCCCCCCCAACATATTC
>NC_057800.1:722331098-722413549 GCF_018294505.1 Triticum aestivum | reverse complement strand
CATCCGTAGTATGGGAAGGGGAGCCGAACAATAACAGCCCGGACCCAACCGCACTGCCCGACACCGAACATTCTGACACAATCGAAGGCTCTGCCAATGAAATAACACCTTCAGCCCACGTAATAATGGTCGTCATCGCCCCGTGGGCAGAACCATTCCTCGCCTACCTTACTAGGCAGGAACTCCCCAGGACCAAAATGTGGCATGCTGCATAGTGCGACGATCCAAAGCCTACAAAGTCCACGAGGGAGAGATTTATAAGAAAAGCACTACCGGAGTCCTTCAAAGGTGCATCTCTGAAGAGGAAGGGCGGAACCTCCTGGCTAAAATTCATGCCGGACTCGGCGGTCATCACGCTGCTGCTCGGCCCTTGTAAGCAAGGCCTTCCATACAGGCTTTTATTGGCCGACGGCCCGGGCAGATGCACAAGACTTAGTCCAACGATGCGTCGGTTGCCAGCTCTTTGCAAACCAAAGCCATATGCCACCCACCGCCCTCCAAACTATCCCCATCACTTGGCCCTTCGCGGTCTGGGGGATTGACATGGTTGGACCCCTTAAGGGCGGAACCCACAAGCAAAAATACTTACTGGTCATGGTGGATAAGTTCACCAAATGGACAGAAGCCAAGCCTGTTAAGACGGCCGAATCCGGACCGGTGATAGACTTTATATCCGGGGTTGTACACCATTATGGCGTCCCCCACAGCAGCATCACTGATAACGGCACGAACTTTACGGCCGACGAGGTAAAACTCTGGTGCAAAAACATGGGCATCAAGCTCGATTATGCTTCCGTCTATCACCCACAAACTAACGGCCAGGTCAAACATGCAAATGGTCTTATCATGAGCGGCATCAAACCCAGATTAGTGCGGTCCCTCAAGGAATCTAACACGCACTGGGTAGAGGAGCTCGACTCCGTACTCTGGGGGCTGCGGACCACGCCGAATCGCACCACCGGATACACACCATTCTTTATGGTGTACGGCGCAGAGGCAGTTTGCCTTGCGACATAATTCATGACTCACCTCGAGTGCGCATGTACGAAGAAAGAGAAGCTAAGCTCGATCGGCAGGACAGTTTGGACGCATTGGAGGAGGAGCGTGATGTGGCAAAAGCCCGTCCCGCATTCTATCAACAGCAGGCTCAAAGATACCAAAGCAGAGAAGTACGAGCCAAAAATTACAACGTTGGCGAATTAGTTCTACGCCTGTCGGACAAGAAAAAGGACAAACTCAAGCCCAAGTGGGAAGGTCCCTTCATAATTGACCAAGTCCTGACTGATGGAGCATACCGCCTGCGAGATGCATCGAATAACCGACTCGAGCCGAACCCATGAAACGCAGCCCGTCTCCGAAGATTCTATGCCTAGCGCCGGACTCTGTGTTCGTCTCCTTCCTCTGTCCATTTTTTATATAATGTATGTCTTACATTTCTCTCCTTCTCCCCTTCCTTTCTCTTATAGCCTTTAAAGGCTCATCTAATGACGTGCTATTCGCACTCATTAAACCTGGGGGCTTCTTTCAACAGAAGCTTATTTGTACGGGCTTCATGCCCAACACATGTGTTACACTTCCGCATGTACCTTTTATTTCACCATTATATGCATCGATATGACTTAATTTTTGGCCAAGCTGGATTGCCTGGCTCCTGTGCTTACCCCTACGTTCCCGATTATTCGGCTAGGCGGTAAAGGGAGCACCTCTGCGATTGTTACTGCCGGATCAGCCGGATGTGTACCTCAGATTGGGTGAAGCCGAAATCTAGCGTTCTTAAGGGAATATTCGGTCGGTGACCTAAAAGATGATCTTTTAACTTATCTATTTATACGCCCCCAGATGCTTTTTCCCGCGTCTATTTCGCAGAATGTGCATGCACTTTAGGGCATGCCTCCCAGGGAAAGGGACCCCTAACGGAACTATTCTCCCTGGAAGATGTTTCTTACTAACCATGTAATATAACATAACTAGTCGGGCACTTGTCTGTTCACGCACTAATGACCCCTACGCCTGGTCTCCATGCATTCCCCGGTTCTTATATAACCGCATGGGAATTCGGACACACTCCGGACCGTCAGGTCCCGAGGCTGAAGCAAAAAGGTCGGCCATGAAAAACGATCTACAATCCGGCTAGAAGGCATTATAAATGTCAATTAAATTACATAGTCATTCTGACTGATTGTATTCCTCTTCAATACCATCTAACAAGTTGTCTAATTTACAGTCCTGCTGGGAATACTTTGCGGCCAATTCTACTTGGTCGTATACTAAGCTTACAGGGATCTCCTTCCCATCGGGCCCCACAGGACCGACCTCGGCCATGTGGTTGGGGTCAGCCTTTGTGTACCGCGTCTTTACCATGGCCCAGGCCTCCCTAGCACCTTGACGGCAGGCCGATATCTTCCACAATTGGAAGCGCCGCCGTGCTCCCTTTAGCTTCTACGCAAGCTCTCCAAGACCTTCGGGCATGGAGATGGATGGCCACAAGGCCTGGGCGACGCCTTGCATCGCCTGCCGAACTCGCTCGAGCAGTTGCGAGAGCTCGGGAAGAAGGTCACCCGTAGAATCGGGCATCTCCTCTGCAGGATGACCTGTTAGCACACCTACAGACATTACTCTGTTAGTCGACTTCCCCGCCGAACTTTTTTCAAAGGTTCGTTCAAGCACTTACTAAATATGCCGCGCCCGAAGCTGCTGATTCTCCTTAACGGAGTCCAACAGCTGGGCACGAACATCCTTCAGTTCAACGCCCAGCTTGGTGTTGGCATCTAGGAGATTGTTCTTCTCCCGCCTCACCTTTGTCAGCACCTTCTCACCAGCCTTCAGCTGGCGTAGGAGGTGTTGCCTTTTCGGATTCAATCTGGTGCCATCTGCAATTTCATTTGTCAGATTCGCACCCATGACGTGCTTCGCAAAATGCTTATCTTTCGAAGCGTATATTACCAGAGGGGGTCTCCTTGGGCTCCCCTGCCGCGGCTAGTGCGGCCTCAAGTTGGGCTTTGCACTCTTTCAGCTCCTGGGACAGTAGGGAATTCTTTTATGTAAGAACCTGCATAACAAATGATCCTTAAATCAGTTATTCTAACTGTTTCAAGTCTCGGGGGCTACTGGTATATATATATATATATATATATATATATATATATATATATATATAATTACAAAAAATTTCTTATCCGTATGTCTTTTATATATTGTTCCGTGGCTCTGGCTAGACCATTTTGAGCGGCATGGAGGTACGCATCTCCCGACTTGAAGGCATCTAATGCCTCTTGGGAGAAACAAGCGTCGCGAAGAATTATCCGGCGACGCCTGTGGTTCATGACACTCTCCACCTCAGAGTTGGTGGCAGACAACCTGTCCACATCCTCCGTCGAAGGAGCGTCCGGTGCGCGCCTTGTGTTCGCCTCCGCCTCCGGACCAGGCTTTGGAGCCTGGTTGGTGGAGGCGCGATTGGCAGCCTCTCCGAATATAGTCCGGCGAGGTCTCTTTGTCCTGAAGAGAGCATGAGTGTTAATATGCCTTGAAGGTATAACACCTGGGATAAGGGGGCGCGCCATACCTTTGCGCTGATGCCTCGGTCCGGACTACACCTCTTTTCTGCCCACGGGGCCCTGCGGCCCCTCGTTGGCTTGTCGCCGCAGGTTCGGCCTCCCGTCTCAGAAACCTCCCCTGCAAAGCTCGGTTATAATCAGGAAACTGAAAACACGAGACGGCGGACCCCTATTCGGGGTGCTGGGACTTCGATCTCAGTTACCTGGGAGACCGGGATTAGCCCTGGGTAATCGGCCGTAATGGCCACCAAGGCGTTGTCCTTGCTCAATTGATGGAACACTCCATCAATCAGCTCCATAGATAAGTCCAGATCCTCTTGAGACGCCGGGTCGAGGGACCGTCCTGGGTCCTCGGGTTGTGGAGGAGGGATGTTTATTTCTTTAACAGCCTGGCGCAGTTCCTGCGTTGAAGTCGCTAGACTGAATATTTAACAATGGGGATATAAAACGGATGGGCAAGATGCGACCAGTTACCCAGCTTGGAGGATTGTACATAGAAAATCCACCCTTTGGGTCGACACGGAGAAAATCCTCCTCTTCTCCCTTGTACAAAGCGGACAAGGTCTTTGTTAGAGCCGCAGCCGAATCCGGCCCCTTACGGCCGTAGTGGGTGGCGTCGTCCTCCCCGTTGAAGTCCCACATGGGGTGGCCTCTATACTGTAGCGGCTGCACCCCTCGCATGATGCATGCGGCCATGACCCCGATCATGGTCAGTCCGGAATGAGCTAACAATCTTATCCGGCCCATCAGGTAAATAACGTCCTTGTCACTTTCCCTCTGAGGGCTCCGTGGACGCCAACTTAGGCGCTTCTTTAGTGGAGCACTTCGAACTCAGGGAGGCCGATCCGGACAGGATCCAGCAGCGGGACGTCCTCTATGTAAAACCATTCCGAAGGCCAGTCCTCGGACGCCTTCTTTGGGGTTCCGAATAGATATCCGGTCCCGATGATGCGCCACACTTCGGCTCCACCCACTTGATATATTGACCCCTTCTTAGAACGGGGCACAAGGCAGAATAGCTCTTTCCACAGCCCAAAATGAGCCTCAACACCCAAAAACAGCTCGCAGAGGGCTACGAAGCCCGCGATATGCAATACGGAGGCAGGCGTAAGATTGTGTAGCTGGAGGCCATAGAACTCCAGGAGCCCTCGGAGAAACGGATGGATTGGAAATCCGAGCCCTCTTATTAAATAAGGGACAAGGCATACCCGCTCTCCTTTGGTGGGATTAGGGGCACTCTCCGCTTGCTCTCCGCCATTATAGATGGCAAGACCGGCTCGAACCGGGACCATATAGGCCGGGGGGAAATCCCTTGGTCTGGAGCGTCACTAGCTCGCTATGCGGGATGGAGCATCTCTCCCAATATCCAGGCTGAGGGCTGGAAGGGTGAAGGGAGGAGTTGCGACGGTTGGCCATGGTGGAATGGACCTTTGTCGGATGCGCTCTGATGAACACTCGTGAAGGGGAGAAGGTGTGGTTTGGATCTAAATCCTCGTCCCCTCAAATGGGCGGCTCATTTACGCGGCTAGGGGTGTGGATGTAAAAACACTCAGACTTTTCATATTCGTTTGACATGTGGGAGACGGCTGAGGGAGTCCTGGATTAGGGGGTGTTCGGGTAGCCGGACTATACCTTCAGCCAGACTCCTGGACTATGAAGATACAAGATTGAAGACTTCGTCCCGTGTCCGGATGGGACTTTCCTTGGCATGGAAGGCAAGCTTGGCGATGCGGATATTCAAGATCTCCTACCATTGTAACCGACTCTATGTAACCCTAACCCTATCCGGAGTCTATATAAACTAGAGGGTTTTAGCCCGTAGGACAACTTCATCAACTCCATACACAACAATCATACCATAGGCTAGCTTCTAGGGTTTAGCCTCCTTGATCTCGTGGTAGATCTACTCTTGTACTACCCATATCATCAATATTAATCAAGCAGGACGTAGGGTTTTACCTCCATCGAGAGGGCCTGAACCTGGGTAAAACATCATGTTCCCTGCCTCCTGTTACCATCCGGCCTAGACGCACAGTTCGGGACCCCCTACCCGAGATCCGCCGGTTTTGACACCGACATTGGTGCTTTCATTGAGAGTTCCTCTGTGTCGTCGCCGTTAGGGCCGATGGCTCCTTTGATCATCAACAACAATGCGGTCTAGGGTGAGACTTTTCTCCCCGGACAGATCTTCGTCTTCGGCAGCTTCGCTCTGCGGGCCAATTCTCTTGGCCACTTGGAGCAGATCGAAAGCTACGCCCCTGGCCATCAAGTCAGGTTTGGAAGCTTAAACTACACGGCTGACATCCGCAGAGAGTTGATCTTCGATGGGTTCGAGCCACGGCCAAGCGCGCCGCACTATCTCGAGGGGCATGATCTAGCTCTGCCTCCGGGTAGTGTCCTGGAGGCCGCACATGCATCGGTTCCGACCTCTAACTCGGAACCTATTGCGCCAATTGAGGACGAGCGGTTGGACATCACCTCAGGGACTGCGATCTTAAAGGTGATCGAGCCGAACGCTAGCCCCGCACTCTGCATGATCTGTGACTCCGAGGATCCGGACTCCTACCCAGACTCTGAACCCCCCGCGCCCCTGCCAATCGAATCTGATTGGGCGCCGATAATGGAGTTCACCACCGCAAACATCTTTCAGCACTCGCCTTTTGGTGTCATCCTGAATTCTCTTAAGTCTCTCTCTTTATCAAGAGAGCCCTGGCCGGATTACGGTCAGCAAGGATGGGATGCGGACGATGAAGAAATTCAAAACCCACCACCACCCACTTTGTAGCCACTGTCGACGATTTAACCGACATGCGTGACTTCGGCTCCGAAGACATCGACGGTATGGACGACGATGTAGGAGACGAACAGGAACCAGCACCTGTAGGGCGCTGGAAGGCTACCTCGTCATATGACATATATATGGTGGATACTCCAAAAGATAGAGATGGCGATGGAACAGTGGGGGAGGACACCCCCAAGAAACAGCCAAAGCGCCGGCGTCAGCGGCGCCGCTCTAAATCCCGCCAAAGCAAAAATGGTGATTCCGGCACGGGAGATAATACTACCCCGGACAGCGCTAAAGAACACCCACCTCAGCAAGATTCGGCACAAGAAGATGGAGAAGCCAGCCCTCATGAGAGAGCGGCAGACCAAGAGGTTGAGGATGATAACTATATGCCTCCCTCCGAAGACGAGGCAAGCCTCGATGACGACGAATTCATCATACCATCAGACCCTGCCGAACAAGAGCGTTTTAGACGCAGGCTTTTAGCCACGGCAAGCAGCCTCAAGAAAAAGCAGCAGCAGCTTACCCGATCAGAGGAGGAAGCACCTACATCACCAGTGCATGACATGGCAGACCGGCCACCTCGCGGCCGCGACAGAGAGGTCTCTCGACCCTCCACCCAAGCCATGCCCCGACGCCACTCAACTAAGGCACGGGAAAATGCGCCAGACCTGCAAGACGTACTAGAGGACAAGGCAAGACAAAAAAGATCGATCTACGGATCACGCAGGTGCCCTACGGCACATGACGATGATCTTCACTCCGGATACAACAAATCCGGCCGGGCCGAACACAACAGACATAGCTCTTCCGAGCTACATCGTGATATAGCCCAGTACAGAGGCGCCGCACACCCACTATGCTTCACGAATGAAGTAATGGAGCACAAAATCCCAGAGGGTTTCAAACCCATAAACATCGAATCATACGATGGCACCATAGACCCGGCGGTATGGATTGAGGATTATCTCCTTCACATCCACATGGCACGCGGTGATTATCTACACGCCATCAAGTACCTCCCGCTCAAACTTAAAGGACCGGCCCGGCATTGGCTTAACAGCTTGCCAGTAGACTCAATCAGTTCTTGGGAGGACCTGGAAGCCGCATTCCTCGACAACTTCCAGGGCACTTATGTGCGACCGCCGGATGCCGACGACTTAAGCCACATAATTCAGCAGTCAGAAGAATCAGCCAGACAATTCTGGACATGGTTCCTAACAAAGAAAAACCAGATAGTCGACTGCCCGGACGTAGAGGCCCTAGCAGCCTTCAAGCATAACATCCGCGACGAATGGCTTGCCCGGCACCTGGGACAGGAAAAGCCGAAATCCATGGCAGCCCTCACGACACTCATGACCCGCTTTTGCATGGGTGAAGACAGCTGGCTAGCTCGCAGTAACAACTTATCAAAGAACCCTGGTAATTCGGATACCAAGGACAAAAGTGGCAAGACATGTTGGAACAAACAAAAACGCCGCGTTAACAGCGACAACAATGAAGACACGGTAGTCAATGCTGGATTCAGAGGCTATAAATCCAGTCAGCGGAAAAAGCCATTTAAAAAGAATACTCAGGGCCCGTCCAGTTTGGACCGAATACTCGATCACTTGTGCCAGATACATGGCACCCCTGAAAAGCCAGCCAATCACACTAACAGGGATTGTTGGGTGTTCAAGCAGGCATGCAAGTTAAGAGCCGAAAACAAAGACAAGGGGCTGCACAGCCACGACGAGGAGCCCAAGCCGCCGAACAACAATGGACAGAAGGGCTTTCCCCCACAAGTGCGGATGGTGAACATGATATACGCAACCCACATTCCCAAGCGGGAGCGGAAGCGTGCGCTACGGGACGTATACGCGATGGAGCCAGTCGCCCCAAAGTTCAACCCATGGTCCTCCTGCCCGATCACTTTTGATCGGAGGGACCATCCCACTAGCATCCGTCATGGCGGCTTCGCCGCATTGGTTCTTGACCCAATCATCGACGAATTTCACCTCACAAGAGTCCTCATGGATGGCGGCAGTAGCCTGAACCTGCTTTATTAGGACACAGTGCGGAAAATGGGCATAGACCCCTCCAGGATCAAACCCACAAGAACGACCTTTAAAGGCGTCATACCAGGTGTAGAAGCCAACTGTACAGGCTCAGTAACACTTGACGTGGTCTTTGGATCCCCGGATAATTTCCGAAGCGAAGAGTTAATCTTCGATATAGTCCCGTTTCGCAGTGGCTATCACGCCCTGCTCGAACGAACCGCATTCGCAAAATTCAATGCGGTGCCGCACTACGCATATCTCAAACTCAAGATGCCAGGCCCTCGAGGAGTAATCACGGTCAACGGAAACACCGAACGCTCCCTCCGTACGGAGGAGCATACGGCGGCTCTCGCAGCGGAGGTACAAAGTAGCCTTCTTCGGCAATTCTCCCGTCCGGACATTAAAAAGCCAGACACTGCCAAGCGCGCCCGGAGTAACCTACAGTAGGACCGCCTGGCACACTCCGAGCAAGCGTAGCAATGCGGCCCCAACCCCAGCTTTCGCGACCTAGCGAAACTAGTACCTCGCGTACATAATTACGCCCTTGAAATACCATGGGCACAGGGGAAGGGGAAAAATAACGGCACGCCCAAAATACGGCTTAAAACGTACCAAGGGCTGCCGGATTCTTTTTTTTAATTTTTTCTTACTTTCAGGACTCCATACTTCGGACGACCTGTTCGGCAATTAGATTGCCGCACAAACGATGCAAGATCCAGGAAGGCAGACAAGCCATGCTGCATTATGGAACTCCTAGGTGGTCTCTGTTACGAGCGATATACCTACTTTATATATAATTCCGCGGCCTGCCCCTGGTCAGGACATACTGAATAGTCCAATATCTTTTGCTTACCGCACCATCTGTATCGTTCGGCTTTGATAAATAGCCTCTCCATAAACAATGCCTAGCTTTTTGTCTATTTTTTGCATTGCTCTTTTCATATATATGTTCATTAATGACATGTTGCACCCGTACATTGTGGTACGGCAAGTACGCCAGGGGCTTCAGTACCCTTTAATATGGTGTGAGAAGTCCGTACACTTTCACAAGTGCGGCACCCTGAACTTATAGCACTATATGCATCGGCTCCGGATCATGATTTGGGTCAATAGTTGGGTTTGCCCGGATCCTATGTTTTGGTGCCTTACGTTCCGCTATATCGGCTAAGGTAGCACTAGGAGAACCACTGCGATTGTGCCTCGGTTGAGCTGGGTTAAGCACCTCAGTGGAGAAAGCTAAAACTGACTGTCATGATGAGGCGAGAGACCGGTCGCTATTCGAGAGGTTTTTCGAGTCCCTAAAGGCTTATGCCGCTTCGAGCGAGGAGCTGGATAACCCCAGCCAAGGCGTGGATAGCGCCCCGAACTCGGTCTTCCGAACTAGGGGATTCGCCGAGATTTAAAATTATAAAGTTCTATGGCTAAGTGAGAGTGGTCAAGCATTATAGTCCGATTGCCTGGTTCGTCGTGCTGAGCGCCTCCCTCGAAGGACCCAACCATGGGAAAAAGAGCGCCCAGGTTTATCACCGAACACCCCAGCACTAGTGGCATGGGGGCAGAAGCCGACGACTGGCCATCTCTCAATTTTTGATAAACGGCCGCACAGAAAATAATATTTTAAATTCAATAAGCATTTCTTAGCGCATATGAACAAGTTTTCAGCGCACAGGATAAACACGAGCGAATTCATTCAAAAATTACATCCTTGGTGCACTCATCTACCACAAGGCGGGCACCTGCAAGAACATCCTGATAGTAGTTCTCCGGCTTGCGATGCTCCTTCCCCGGCGGCGGCCCGTCCGTCACAAGCTTCTCACCGTCCAGCTTACCCCAGTGCACCTTTACACGGGCAAGGGCCCTACGGGCACCTTCGATGCAGGCGGAGCGCTTGATGACCTCGAGCCTTGGACAGGCCTCCACCAGCCATCGCACCAGCCCGAAGTAGCTCCCAGGCAAGGCCTCTCCGGGCCACAGCCGAACTATGAAGCCCTTCATGGCCTGTTCGGCCGCCTTGTGGAGTTCGACCAGCTGTTTCAGCTGGTCGCTCAAGGGCACAGGGTGTACGGCCTCAGCATACTGAGACCAGAATACCTTCTCCGTCGAGCTGCTCTCTTCAGGTTGGTAGAATGCGGCGGCATCGGACATGCTGCGGGGAAGATATGCGAAGGCCCCTGGAGAACTCCGGATTCGGGTAAGTAACAAGTAGTTTACTTTTATGTTTCTACTTTGCATAAAGAATGCCTTACCCGCTGCTATCTTCTTCATATCCTCCAACTCTCGGAGAGCCTTTTGGGCTTCGGCCTTGGCAGACTTGGCGGTCTCAAGGGCCGTCGCGAGCTCGGACGCTTGGGTCTTTGACTCAAGCTCCAAACTCTCATGTTTCTTCATGAGAGCCTGAAGCTCTTGCTGCACCTCGCCGACCTGAGACCCAAGCTTCTCTCGCTCGGTGCGCTCCGTGGCCGTTTTCTTTTCGGCCTCGGACAGCGCCTGCTTGAGGGTCGCCACCTCAGTCGTGGCCCCTACAATAAGCAGTACAATCCTGTTATTTTTTGCAATCACGCCTCTCTATAGGCACCTTTTTATAAGGTATTTCTTACCTTCTTTCTCCTCAAGCTGCTGCTTGACACGGCCGAGCTCTTGCTCGGACCGCTCGAGTCCCTGTTTTAGGGTATCCACCTCCGCAGTCAGTGCGGCGGTGGCTAGCAGCGAAGCCTGCATATGCATATTGACTTCTTTATTATTAGACTCCTGCGAAATTTCATAGATCCTCTATTCGGCTTTTCTTTCTGAACGCCAAACAGAGCATTAGGGGCTACTGTCTATGCGGTAATATTTTTACTTACCTCGAAGCCTGTTAGGAGGCCAGCGCAAGCTTCATTCAGCCCGCTCTTGGCGGACTGAACCTTCCGGATCACTGTACTCATAATAGTACGGTGCTCCTCGTCGATGGAGGCACCTTCAAGCACCTCCAGCAGATTGTCCGGCGCCTCCGGTTGGACGGAGGCTGTTGGCTCAGAAGGCTTGCTCCTCTTGGAAGGAGTTCGCCTGCCGTGGTCTAGAATTGTTGAAGATTCCGGCACGGTGTCCGGCTTAAGGCCGGACTTGGAGCCCTGGGGGGTCTTGTCCCCTTCACTCCTGGGGTCCGGGAGGTCGCCTTGCGGCTCCTCCAGGACCACCTCCTCCTGCCCCGGAGCTCATTGCGACGCCACTTCGACGTCATCCGCAGTGCGGGGGGAGACAGCGGGCGGAACAGAGTTCACGTCCGATGAATCCAGGGAGCCGCTCGACCACTCGTTGAGTGCGGCCCGGGGCGGGCTGCATGATTATATTCGACATTAGGGGAAGTTGTGCAACAAAAAGGAATATCATGAGTTACTCTGGTATCTGAACACTTACGGTTTTGCCGGACACTTGGCCCTGTCCGGCCACTCCTCTTCGCCCTCTTCGGCGTCAGGGGCGTAGTCCGGCGGAGGGGTCTTCCTTTTCCTAGACCCCTCGGCCTCCCCCGTTGGGGCGGCCTTCCTCTTCTCTCCTCCCTCCACTGGAGAGGGAGAGTCTTCTTCTTCCTCCTCCTCGTTCTCGCGGGAGGAGGACGCCTCGGACTCGTCAGATGACGAGTCCGACACCACCACGTTGCGGGCACTCTTTCGAGTCCCCGTGGTCTTCTTCTTCTTGACCTTCTTCTCCGGCACCACATAAGGCGCCGGGGCCAGCAGCTTCACCAGTAAAGCTGGGGCTGGATCTTCGGGCAGCGGAGCCGGACAGTTAATCGGCTCGGCTATCACCCGCCAAGCCTGTCAGAGGAAAGGGAGTCCAGATCCCGCATAGTGTCAAACTATGAAAAAAGGCTTAACATCCTGTGAAGGGTGTAGATGGCATACCTTGCTAGCGTGACGCTGTGAGCTGTATCCGCGGTCCTCGGAAGTGGATGCAGGAGCCTCGTCGCCCTTGAATAGCACCTTCCAGGCATCTTCATACGTCGTGTCGAAGAGCCTGTTGAGGGTTTGGTGCTGCGCCGGGTCGAACTCCCATAGTTTAAAATCCCGTTGTTGGCACGGGAGGATCTGGTGGACAAGCATAACCTGGATTATATTAACAAGCCGGACTGGCTTGTTCACCAGGGACTGGATGCATGTTTGCAATCCGGTCACCTCTTTTTCGTCACCCCACGACAGGCCCGTCTCTTTCTAGGACATAAGCCGCGTGGGGGGTCCGGATCAGAACTCAGGGGCTGCAGTCCATTCCGGATTGCGTGGCTCGGTGATATAAAACCACCCGGCTTGCCATCCCTTTAGGGTCTCCACGAAAGATCCCTCGAACCATAGGACGTTGGCCATCTTGCCCGCCATAGCGCCTTCGCACTCCGCCTGGCTGCCGCGCACCACCTTGGGCTTGACGTTGAAGGTCTTGAGCCAGAGGCCGAAATGGGGGCGGACGCGGAGAAAGGCCTCGCACACGACGATAAACGCCGAGATGTTGAGGATGAAGTTTGGAGCCAGATCGTGGAAGTCCAGGCCGTAGTAGAACATGAGCCCCCGGACAAATGGGTGGAGTGGAAAACCTAGTCCGCGGAGGAAGTGGGGGAGAAGCACGACCCTCTCATGGGGCCTTGGGGTGGGGATAAGCTGCCCCTCTTCGGGAAGCCGGTGCGCGATGTCCTTGGACAGGTATCCGGCCTTCCTTAGCTTTTTTTACTTTACCCTCCGTAACGGAGGAGACCATCCATTTGCCTCCCGCTCCGGACATTGCTGGAGAAGGTTGAGGTGGGATGTGCGGGCCTGGGCACTAGAGCTCGGGTGCGCGAGAGATGGATAGGCAAGGGAGGAAGAAGGCATAGGTAAAAAGGGTGGATCATTATCCCCTTATATAGGCGGATGCGGTTATGCGTCCCCACCTACCTAATAAAACTCGCTTGCCTCCCGAGCGCCGTGATAAATGGCGCAGTTGGGTTACCCACGTCCGTATTGATGAGAATCCCGTAAAAAGGGTACACGATCTCTGCTTTGACAAGACGTACCAAGGAAACCGCCTCGCAAAACATGCTGAGGAGGAAAAATAAAAACGATTCGAGTAGAGGGCTTGGTTGTGGTGTGATGGTGCACTGCAGAATACGTCAGCAGATTTGATTTATGTTAATATTATTCTCTCTATGGCAATATGTGGAAGCTTATTTTACAGAGCCGGACACTACTCTTGGTGTTTACAATCTTCTATAAAGGACTGGGAGGAGGAACCCGCCTTGCAATGCCGAAGACAATTTTGCACGCCGGACTCGTCGTCATTGAAGCCAGGTTCAGGGGATACTGAGGGAGTCCTGGGTTAGGGTGTGTTCGGGTAGCCGGACTCCTGGACTATGAAGATACAAGATTGAAGACTTCGTCCCGTGTCCGGATGGTACTTTCCTTGGCGTGGAAGGCAAGCTTGGCGATGCGGATATTCAAGATCTCCTACCATTGTAACCGACTCTATGTAACCCTAACCCTATCCTGTGTCTATATAAACCGGAGGGTTTTAGCCCGTAGGACTACTTCATCAACTCCATACACAATAATCATACCATAGGCTAGCTTCTAGGGTTCAGCCTCCTTGATCTCGTGGTAGATCTACTCTTGTACTACCCATATCATCAATAATAATCAAGCAGGACGTAGGGTTTTACCGCCATCGAGAGGGCCCGAACCTGGGTAAAACATCGTGTTCTCTGCCTCCTGTTACCATCCGGCCTAGACGCACAGTTCGGGACCCCCTACCCGAGATCCACCGGTTTTGACACCGACAACGGCCATTTTGGGCGTACAATCCAAGGAGCGTAACATTTACAAGAAACCGGACTTTATTCGACAGATACACGAAATTCAAAAGAGAACCCGCCTTGCAATGCCGAAGACAATCTGCGCGCCGGACTCATCGTCATTGAAGGCTGGTTCGGGGGCTACTGAGGGAGTCCTGGATTAGGGGGTGTTCGGATAGCCGGACTATACCTTCAGCCGGACTCCTGGACTATGAAGATATAAGATTGAAGACTTCGTCCCGTGTCCGGGAGGGACTTTCCTTGGCGTGGAAGGCAAGCTTGGCGATATGGATATGTAGATCTCCTACCATTGTAACTGACTTTGTGTAACCCTAACCCTCTCCGGTGTCTATACAAACCAGAGGGTTTTAGTCCGTAGGACAACATACAGAACAACAATCATACCATAGGCTAGCTTCTAGGGTTTAAGCTCTCTGATCTCGTGGTAGATCTACTCTTGTACTACCCATATCATCAATATTAATCAAGCAGGACGTAGGGTTTTACCTCCATCAAGAGGGCCCGAACCTGGGTAAAACTTCGTGTCCCTTGCCTTCTGTTACCATCCGGCCTAGACGCATAGTTCGGGACCCCCTACCCGAGATCCGCCGGTTTTGACACCGACACCCCCCCTTTCCATGTTGGACTAGGACTTGGGGGGAAGGAGAGAGAGGGAAAAGGAAAAGGGGGGCGCCGACCCCCTCCTTGTCCAATTCGGACTGGGGAGGGAAGGGGCGCGCGGCTGCCCCTTGGCCTCCTCTCCACTTCCTCCACTAGGCCCATTAAGGCCCATTAGGTTACCGGGGGGTTCCGGTAACCTCCCGGTACTCCGGTAAAATGCTGATTTCTCCCAGAACACTTCCGATGTCCAAACATAGGCTTCCAATATATCAATCTTTATGTCTCGACCATTTCGAGACTCCTCGTCATGTCCATGATCATATCCAGGACTCCGAACAACCTTCGGTACATCAAAATATATAAACTCATCATGAAACTGTCATCGTAACGTTAAGCGTGCGGACCCTACGGGTTCGAGAACAATGTAGACATGACCGAGACATGTATCTGGTCAATAACCAATAGCGGAACCTGGATGCTCATATTAGCTCCTACATTTTCTAGGAAGATCTTTATCGGTCAGACCGCATAACAACATACGTCGTTCCCTTTGTCATCGGTATGTTACTTGCCCGAGAATCGATCGTCGGTATCTCAATACCTAGTTCAATCTCGTTACCAGCAAGTCTCTTTACTCGTTCTGTAATACATCATCCCGCAACTAACTCATTAGTTGTAATGCTTGCAAGGCTTAAGTGATGTGCATTACCGAGAGGGCCTAGTGATACCTCTCTGACAGTCGGAGTGACAAATCATAATCTCGAAATACGCCAACCCAACAAGTACCTTCAGAGACACCTATAGAGCACCTTTATAATCACCCAGTTACGTTGTGACGTTTGGTAGCACACAAAGTGTTCCTCCGGTAAACGGGAGTTGCATAATCTCATAGTCATAGGAACATGTATAAGTTATGAAGAAAGCAATAGCAACAAACTAAACGATCAAGTGCTAAGCTTATGGAATGGGTCAAGTCAATCACATCATTCTCCTAATGATGTGATCCCCTTAATCAAATGACAACTCAGGTCTATGGCTAGGAAACATAACCATCTTCGATCAACGAGCTAGTCAAGTAGAGGCATACTAGTGACACTCTATTTGTCTATGTATTCACACATGTATTATGTTTCCGGTTAATACAATTCTAGCATGAATAATAAACATTTATCATGATATAAGGAAATAAATAATAACTTTATTATTGCCTCTAGGGCATATTTCCTTCAGTCTCCCACTTGCACTAGAGTCAATAATCTAGTTCACATCACCATGTGATTTAACATCAATAGTTCACATCACCATGTGATTAACACCCATAGTTCACATCGTCATGTGACCAACACCCAAAGGGTTTACTATATTCAATAATCTAGTTCACATCGCTATGTGATTAACGCCCAAAGAGTACTATGGTGTGATCATGTTTTGCTTGTGAGAGAAGTTTAGTCAACGGGTCTGCCACATTCAGATCCGTAAGTATTTTGCAAATTTCTATGTCAACAATGCTCTGCACTAAGCTACTCTAGCTAATTGCTCCCACTTTCAATATGTATCCAGATTGAGACTTTGAGTCATCTGGATCAGTGTGAAAACTTGCATCGAGGTAACCTTTTACGATGAACCTTTTGTCACCTCCATAATCGAGAAACATATCCTTATTCCACTGAGGATAATTTTGACAAATGTCCAGTGATCTACTCCTAGATCACTATTGTACTCCCTTGCCAAACTCAGGGCAGGGTATACAATAGGTCTGGTACATAGCATGGCATACTTTATAGAACCTATGGCTGAGGCATAGGGAATGACTTTCATTCTCTCTCTATCTTCTGCCATGGTTGGGTTTTGAGTCTTACTCAACTTCACACCTCGTAACACATGCAAGAACTCCTTCTTTGGCTGTTCCATTTTGAACTACTTCAAAATCTTATCAAGGTATGTACTCATTGAAAAACTATCAAGCGTCTTGATCTATCTCTATAGATCTTGATGCTTAATATGTAAGCAGCTTCACCGAGGTCTTTCTTTGAAAAACAACTTTCAAACATTCCTTTATGCTTTGTAGAATAAATCTACATTATCTCCGATCAACAATATGTCATACACATATACTTATCAGAAATGTTGTAGTGCTCCCACTCACTTTCTTGTAAATACAGGCTTCACTGCAAGTCTGTATAAAACTATATGCTTTGATCAACTTATCAAAGTGTATATTCCAACTCCGAGATGCTTGCACCAGTCCATAGATGGATCGCTGGAGCTTGCATATTTTGTTAGCACCTTTAGGATTGACAAAACCTTCTGGTTGCATCATATACAACTCTTCTTTAATAAATCCATTAAGGAATGCAGTTTTGTTTATCCATTTGCCAGATTCCATAAAATGCGGCAATTGCTAACATGATTCGGACAGATTTAAGCATAGATACGAGTGAGAAACTCTCATCGTAGTCAACACCTTAAACTTGTCGAAAACCTTTTTGCAACAATTCCAGCTTTATAGATAGTAACACTACTATCAGCGTCCGTCTTCCTCTTGAAGATCCATTTAATCTCAATGGCTCGCCGATCAATGGGCAAGTCAATCAAAGTCCATACTTTGTTCTCATACATGGATCTCATCTCAGATTTCATGGCCTCAAGCCATTTCGCGGAATCTGGGCTCCTCATCGCTTCCTCATAGTTCGTAGGTTCGTCATGGTCAAGTAACATGACCTCTAGAACAGGATTGCCGTACCACACTGGTGCAGATTTCACTCTGGTTTACCTACGAGGTTCGGTAGTAACTTCATCTGAAGTTACATGATCATCATCATTAGCTTCCTCACTAATTGGTGTAGGAGTCACAGGAACAGATTTCTGTGATGAACTACTTTCCAGTAAGGGAGCAGGTACAGTTACCTCATCAAGTTCTACTTTCCTCCCACTCACTTCTTTAGAGAGAAACTCCTTCTCTAGAAAGGATCCATTCTTAGCAACGAATGGCTTGCCTTCGGATCTGTGATAGAAGGTGTACCCAACTATCTCCTTTGGGTATCCTATGAAGATGCACTTCTCCGACTTGGGTTTGAGCTTATCAAGATGAAACTTTTTCACATAAGCATCGCAACTCCAAACTTTAAGAAATGACAACTTTGGTTTCTTGCCAAACCATAGTTCATAATGTGTCATCTCAACGGATTTAGATGGTGCCCTATTTAACGTGAATGTAGCTGTCTCTAATGCATAACCCCAAAACGATAGTGGTAAATCGGTAAGAGACATCATAGATCGCACCATATCTTAATAAAGTACGGTTACGACATTCGGATACACCATTACACTGTGGTGTTCCAGGTGGCGTGAGTAGTGAAACTATTTCACATTGTTATAACTGAAGGCCAAACTCGTAACTCAAATATTCTCCTCCACGATCAGATCGTAGAAACTTTATTTTCTTGTTACGATGATTTTCCACTTCACTCTGAAATTATATGAACTTTTCAAATATTTCAGACTTTTGTTTCATCAATTAGATATACTCATATCTGCTCAAATCATCTGTGAAGATCAGAAAATAATGATACCTGCCGTGAGCTTCAATATTCATCGGACCACATACATCAGTATGTATGATTTCCAACAAATCTGTTGCTCGCTCCATTGTTCCGGAGAACGGAGTCTTAGTCATCTTGCCCATGAGGCATGGTTCGCAAGCATCAACTGATTCATAATCAAGTGATTCCAAAAGCCCATCAGCATAGATTTTCTTCATGCGCTTTACACCAATATGACCTAAACGGCAGTGCCACAAATAAGTTGCACTATCATCATTAACTTTGCATCTTTTTTGGCTTGAATATTATGAATATGTGTATCACTACGATCGAGATCCAACAAACCATTTTTGTTGGTGTGTATGAACATCGAAGGTTCTATTCATGTAAACAGAACATCAATTGTTCTCTAACTTAAATGAACAACCGTATTGCAATAAACATGATCAAATCATATTTATGCTCAACGTAAACTCCAAATAACACTTATTTAGGTTCAACACTAATCCCGAAAGTATAGGGAGTGTGCGATGATGATCATATCAATCTTGGAACCAATTCCAACACACATCATCACTTCACCCTTAACTAGTCTCTGTTCATTCTGTAACTCCTGTTTCAAGTTGCTAATTTTAGCAACCGAACAAGTATCAAATACTCAGGGGCTACTATAAACTCTAGTAAGGCACACATCAATAACCTGTATATCAAATATACCCTTTGTTCACTTTGCCATCTTTCTTATCCACCAAATATTCAGGGAATTTCCGCTTCCAGTGATCATTTCCTTTGCAGTAGAAGCACTCAGTTTCAGGCTTTGGTCCAGCTTTGGGCTTCTTCACGGGAGTGACAACTTGCTTGTCATTCTACTTGAAGTACCCTTTCTTTCCCTTTGCCCTTTTCTTGAAACTAGTGTTCTTGTCAATCATCAACACTTGATGTTCTTTCTTGATTTCTACCTTCGTTGATTTCAACATCACGAAGAGCTCGGGAATCGTTTTCATCATCCCTTGCATACTATAGTTCATCACGAAGTTCTAGTAACTTGGTGATGGTGACTAGAGAACTCTATCAATCACTATATTATCTGTAAGATTAACTCCCACTTGATTCAAGCGATTGTAGTACCCAGACAATATGAGCATATGCTCACTGCTTGAGCTATTCTCCTCCATCTTTTAGCTATAGAACTTGTTGGAGACTTCATATCTCTCAACTCGGGTATTTTCTTGAAATATTTAACTTCAACTCCTAGAACATCTCATATGGTCCATGACGTTCAAAACGTCTTTGAAGTCCCGATTCTAAGCCGTTAAGCATGGTGCACTAAACTATCAAGTAGTCATCATATTGAGCTAGCCAAACATTCATAACGTCTGCATCTGTTCCTGCAATAGGTCTGTCACCTAGCGGTGCATCAAGGACATAATTCTTCTGTGCAGCAATGAGGATAAACCACAGATCACGGACCCAGTCCACATCATTGCTAGTATCATCTTTCAATTTAGTTTTCTCTAGGAACACATATAAAACATAGGGAATCAATAATGCGAGCTATTGATCTACAACATAGATATGCAAAATACTATCAGGTACTAAGTTCATGATAAATTTAAGTTCAATTAATCATATTACTTAAGAACTCCCACTTAGAAAGACATCCCTCTAATCTTCTAAGTGATCACGTGATCCAAATCAACTAAACCATAACCGATCATCACGTGAAATGGAGTAGCTTTCAATGGTGAACATCAATATGTTTATCATATCTACTATATGATTCACGCTCGACCTTTCGGCCTTAGTGTTTCGAGGCCATATCTGCATAAGCTAGGCTCGTCAAGTTTAACCTGAGTATTCTACGTGTGCAAAACTGGCTTGCACCCGTTGTAGATGGACGTAGAGCTTATCACACCCGATCATCACGTGGTGTCTGGGCACGACGAACTTTGGCAACGGTGCATACTCAGGGAGAACACTTTTATCTTGAAATTTAGTGAGAGATCATCTTATAATTCTACCGTCAATCAAAGCAAGATAATATGCATAAAAGATAAACATCACATGCAATCAATATAAGTGATATGATATGGCCATCATCATCTTGTGCTTGTGATCTCCATCTCCGAAGCGCCGTCATGATCACCATCGTCACCGGCGCAACACCTTGATCACCATCGTAGCATCGTTGTCGTCTCGCCAATCTTATGCTTCCACGACTATCGCTACCGCTTAGTGATAAAGTAAAGCATTACAGCGCAATTGCATTGCATACAATGAAGCGACAACCATATGGCTCCTACCAGTTGCCGATAACTCGGTTACAAAACATGATCATCTCATACAATAAAATTTAGCATCATGTCTTGACCATATCACATCACAACATGCCCTGCAAAAACAAGTTAGACGTCCTCTACTTTGTTGTTGCAAGTTTTACGTGGCTACTACGGGCTTAAGCAAGAACTGTTCTTACCTCTGCATCAAAACCACAACGATAGTTTGTCAAGTTGCTGCTGTTTTAACCTTCGCAAGGACCGGGCGTAGCCACACTTGGTTCAACTAAAGTTGGAGAAACTAATACCCGCCAGCCACCTGTGTGCAAAGCACGTCGGTAGAACCAGTATCGCGTAAGCGTACGCGTAATGTCGGTCTGGGCCGCTTCATCCAACAATACCGCTGAACCAAAGTATGACATGCTGGTAAGCATGACTTATATCGCCCACAACTCACTTGTGTTCTACTCGTGCACAACATCAACGCATAAAACCTAGGCTCGGATGCCACTGTTGGGGAACATAGTAATTTCAAAAAAATTCCTACGCACACGCAAGATCATGGTGATGCATAGCAACGAGAGGGGAGAGTGTTGTCCACGTACCCTCATAGACCGAAAGCAGAAGCATTAGCACAACGCGGTTGATGTAGTCGTACGTCTTCACGGCCCGACCGATCAAGCACCGAAACTACGACACCTCCGAGTTTTAGCACACGTTCAGCTCGATGACGATCCCCGGACTCCGATCCAGCAGAATGTCGGGGAAGAGTTCCGTCAGCACGACATCGTGGTGACGATCTTGATGTTCTACAGTCGCAGGGCTTCGCCTAAGCAGCACTACAATATTATCGAGGACTATGGTGGAGGGGGGCACCGCACACGGCTAAGAGATCAATGATCAACTGTTGTGTCTGGGGTGCCCCCTGCCCCTGTATATAAAGGAGCAAGGGGGAGGAGGTGCGGCTAGGCAAGGGGCGCGCCAGGAGGAGTCCTACTCCTAGGAGTAGGACTCCCCCCCTTTCCATGTTGGACTAGAACTTGGGGGGAAGGAGAGAGAGTGAAAAGGAAAAGGGGGGGCGCTGACCCCCTCCTTGTTCAATTCGGACTGGGGGGAAGGGGCGCGCGGCTGCCCCTTGGCCTCCTCTCCACTTCCTCCACTAGGCCCATTAAGGCCCATTAGGTTAAAGGGGGGTTCCGGTAACCTCCCGGTACTCCGGTAAAATGCCGATTTCACCCGGAACACTTACGATGTCCAAACATAGGCTTCTAATATATCAATCTTTATCTCTCAACCATTTCGAGACTCCTCGTCATGTCCGTGATCATATCAGGGACTCCGAACAACCTTCGGTACATCAAAATATATAAACTCATAATGAAACTGTCATCGTACCGTTAAGTGTGCGGACCCTACGAGTTTGAGAACAATGTAGACATGACCGAGACATGTCTCTGGTCAATAACCAATAGCGGAACCTGGATGCTCATATTGGCTCCTACATTTTCTACGAAGATCTTTATCGGTCAAACCGCATAACAACATACGTTGTTCCCTTTGTCATCGGTATGTTACTTGCCCGAGATTCGATCGTCGGTATCTCAATACCTAGTTCAATCTCGTTACCGGCAAGTCTCTTTACTCGTTCCGTAATACATCATCCCGCAACTAACTCATTAGTTGCAATGCATGCAAGGCTTAAGTGATGTGCATTACCGAGAGTGCCCACAGATACCTCTCCGGCAGTCGGAGTGACAAATCCTAATCTCGAAATACGCCAACCCAACAAGTACCTTCGGAGACACCTGTAGAGCACCTTTATAATCACCCAATTACGTTGTGACGTTTGGAGCACACAAAGTGTTCCTCCGGTAAATGGGAGTTGCATAATCTCATAGTCATAGGAACATGTATAAGTTATGCAAGAAAGCAATAGCAACAAACTAAACGATCAAGTGCTAAGCTTATGGAATGGGTCAAGTCAATCACATCATTCTCCTAATGATGTGACCCGTTAATCAAATGACAACTCATGTCTATGGCTAGGAAACATAACCATCTTCGATCAACGAGTTAGTCAAAGTAGAGGCATACTAGTGACACCTTGTTGTTCTATGTATTCACACATTGTATTATGTTTCTGGTTTAATACAATTCTAGCATGAATAATAAACATTTATCATGATATAAGGAAATAAATAATAACTTTATTATTGCTTCTAGGGCATATTTCCTTCAGGGTGCCCCCCTCCTCCGTATATAAAGGGGGAGGAGGAGGAGGCGCGCCATCCTACTCCAAGTAGGTTTTGCCCCCCTTTCCTATTCCAACTAGGAGAAGGGGGAAGGAGGAGGTGGAGAGAAGGAAGGAGAAGGGGGCCGCGCCCCCTCCCCTTTCCGTATTCAGATTGGGGCAAGGGGGGGGCGCGCGCCACCTCCTGCTGCCTCTCCTCTTCCACCACTTTGGGCCCATGAGGTCCAATAACCCCCGGGGGGTTCCGGTAACAACCCCCCCCCCCCGGTACTCCGGTATATATCCGATAACCCCCGGAACCATTTCGATGTCCGAATATAGTCGTCCAATATATCAATCTTCATGTATCGACCAGTTCGAGACTCCTCGTCATGTCCGTGATCACATCCTGGACTCCGAACAACCGTCGGTACATCAAAACTCATAAACTCATAATATAACCGTCATCGAAATGTTAAGCGTGCCGACCCTACGGGTTCGAGAACTATGTAGACATGACCGAGACAGCGTCTCCGGTCAATAACCAATAAACGGAACCTGGATTGCTCATATTGGCTGCCTACACTATTCTACAAAGATCTTTATCGGTCAAACCGCATAACAACCATACGTTGTTCCCTTTGTCATCGGTATATTACTTGCCCAAGATTCGATCGTCGGTATCTCAATACCTAGTTCATTCTCGTTACCGGCAAGTCACTTTACGCATTCCGTAATACATCATCCCACAACTAACTCATTAGTTGCAATGCTTGCAAGGCTTAAGTGATGTGCATTACCGAGAGGGCCCAGAGATACCTCTTCAACAATCGGAGAGACAAATCCTAATCTCGAAATACGCCAACCCAACAAGTACCTTTGGAGACACCTGTAGAGCACCTTTATAATCACCTAGTTACGTTGTGACGTTTGGTAGCACACAAAGTGTTCCTCCGGTAAATGGGAGTTGCATAATCTCATATTCATAGGAACATGTATAAGTCATGAAGAAAGCAATAGCAACAAACTAAACGATCAAGTGCTAAGCTAACGGAATGGGTCAAGTCAATCACGTCATTCTCCTAATGATGTGATCCCGTTAATCAAATGACGACTCTTTGTCTATGGCTAGGAAACATAACTATCTTTAATCAACGAGCTAGTCAAGTAGAGGCATACTAGTGATACTCTGTTTGTCTATGTATTCACACATGTATTATGTTTCCGATTAATACAATTCATAGCATGAAATAATAAACATTTATCATGATATAGGAAATAAATAATAACTTATTATTGCCTCTAGGGCATATTTCTTCAGTCTCCCACTTGCACTAGAGTCAATAATCTAGTTCACATCGCCATGTGATTTAACATCAATAGTTCACATCACCATGTGATTAACACCCATAGTTCACATCGTCATGTGACCAACACCCAAAGGGTTTACTAGAGTCAATAATCTAGTTCACATTGCGATGTGATTAATACCCAAAGAGTAATAAGGTGTGATCATGTTTTGCTTGTGAGGGAAGTTTAGTCAATGGGTCTGCCACATTCAGATCCGTAAGTATTTTGCAAATTTCTATGTCAACAATGCTCTGCACGGAGCTACTCTAGCTAATTACTCCCACTTTCAATATGTATCCAGATTGAGACTTTGAGTCATCTGGATCAGTGTCAAAACTTGCATTGACGTAACCCTTTAGGACGAACCTTTTGTCACCTCCATAATTGAGAAACATATCCTTATTCCACTAAGGATAATTTTGACCAATGTCCAGTGATCTACTCATAGATCACTATTGTACTCCCATGCCAAACTCAGGGCAGGGTATACAATAGGTCTGGTACACAGCATGGCATACTTTATAGAACCTATGGCTGAGGCATAGGGAATGACTTTTCATTCTCTCTCTATCTTCTGCCGTGTCGGGTTTGAGTCTACTCAAACTTCACACCTTGTAACACAGGCAAGAACTCCTTCTTTGACTGTTCCATTTGAACTACTTCAAAATCTTTGTCAAGGTATGTACTCATTGAAAAACTTATCAAGCGTCTTGATCTATTTCTATAGATCTTGATGCCCAATATGTAAGCAGCTTCACCGAGGTCTTTCTTTGAAAAACTCCTTTCAAACATTCCTTTATGCTTTGCAGAATAATTCTACATTATTTCCGATCAACAATATGTCATTCACATATACTTATCAGAAATGATGTAGTGCTCCCACTCACTTTCTTGTAAATATAGGCTTCACCGCAAGTCTGTATAAAACTATATGCTTTGATCAACTTATCAAAGCGTGTATTCCAACTCCGAGATGCTTGCACCACTCCATAGATGGATCGCTAGAGCTTGCATATTTTTGTTAGCACCTTTAGGATTGACAAACCTTCTGGTTGCATCATATACAACTCTTTCTTTAATAAATCCTTTAAGGAATGCAGTTTTGTTTATCCATTTGTCAGATTTCATAAAACGCGGCAATTTGCTAACATGATTCAGACAGACTTAAGTATCGCTACGAGTGAGAAAATCTCATCATAGTCAACACCTTAAACTTTGTCAAAAACCTTTTTCGACAAGTATAGCTTTGTAGATAGTAACACTACTATCAGCATCCGTCTTCCTCTTGAAGATCCATTTATTTTCTATGGCTTGCCGATCATCGGGCAAGTCAACCAAAGTCCACACTTTGTTCTCATACATGGATCCCATCTCAGATTTCATGGCCTCAAGCCATTTCGCGGAATCTGGGCTCATCATCGCTTCCTCGTAGTTCGTAGGTTCGTCATGGTCAATTAACATGACCTCCAGAACAGGATTACCGTACCACTCTGCCACGGATCTCACTCTGGTTGACCTACGAGGTTCGATAGTAACTTGATCTGAAGTTACATGATCATCATCATGTGACGCCCCCAATTCAGAACGTGGGGAGGGAGTGGGAAACGGGGGAAGTGGGGGTGGATCGGGCTAGGGTTTCGGTGAGGGGATAAGGGGAGTGGGGGGAGGCTGTCGCGTGGGGAGTGGGGAGGGGAGTGGATAAGGGAGAGTAGTGGGGGGGGCGACCTGGGCCGGCCTGGTTGGCCCGATGGCCAGCTGGGCCGCCGGTCCAGCAGGGGGGGGGGGTTGCCCCTTTTTTTTGTTTGGTTTTCTGTTTTTCTTTATTTATCTATAAACACTTAGGCATTTAATAAAAATTTGTTTGTTGCATAATATTTACCCTTGTAATATTCGTCAACCACCGGAACATTTTATTTTGAATTTTGAAAACTTTAATTGTTTTCATCAATTTGAATTTTGAATTTGAACGGTTTCGAATTATTTCGAGGATAGCAACAGTAATCCGGGATGACCGTGCCATGATTAGCGTGGGATTACTGTAGCAAGATTATCCGGGCGTTACAAATCTCCTCCACTACAAGAAATCTCGTCCCGAGATTTTAGGAGGTAGAAGGAAACAGTGCGGGGTATTCATCACGTAGGCGATCCTCGCGTTCCCAGGTGGCTTCGTCTTCAGAGTGATTCGACCACTGGACCTTGAGGAACTTGATCGCCTTCTGGCGTGTGCGGCGTGCGGCTTGGTCGAGAATGCGGACCAGATGCTCTTTATAGGAGAGGTCCTGTTGCAATTCGAGCACTTCATGGTCCACGGCTCGGATCGGGTCCTTGAAGCAGCGTCGAAGTTGTGACACGTGGAACACATCGTGAACCTGAGAAAGGTTCGATGGAAGCTCCAGTTGATATGCCACTTTTCCACGCCTCTCGAGGATAGTGAAAGGACCAATATAGCGGGGAGCTAGGCTTCCCTTTGATCCCGAAGCGGTGAGCACCCTTCATTGGTGTTAACTCGAAGATAGGCCTTTTCGCCAGGTTGATAGACCATGTCTTTATGATGACGGTCATAATTACTCTTTTGGCGTGACTGAGCAGTCTTGAGATTCTCGCGAATAATGCGGACTTGCTCTTCGGCATGTTGGATAATATCCGGACCACAGAGTGGACGTTCCCCAGTTTCTGACCAGTTCAGAGGGGTTCGGCACTTTCGTCCATATAACACTTCGAAGGGGGCCATCTTCAAGACTAGCTTGATAGCTATTATTATAAAGAGAACTCAGCATATACGGGAGAAGATTCCTCCCATTTCCCTTGCCGAAGGATATAACACAAGCTCGAGCAATGTCTTCGAGAACTTGGTTGAAAACACGTTTCAACCTCTGCCCTTGTACTGAGGATGAAAAGCAGTGCTGACAGATAGATGACGTGCCCCATAGCTTCTTGGAAACTTGCCCAGAATCTTGAAAGTGAATAAACTGCCACGCGTCTGAACGATAACCAGTTGGAATACCGTGCAAGCGAAACAATTCTGGTCATGTAGAGAGTTGCAAGCTGACTAGCAGTGATCGTTTCTTTGACCGCCAGAAAATGTGCAACCTTAGAAAGTCGGTCAATGACGACAAGAATACCATCATTACCCTTTTGCGATTTGGGAAATCCAGTAACGAAGTCCATCTCGACGTGGTCCCATTTCATTCAGGAATAGATATAGGTTGCAGAGTTCCAGCAGGCCTTTGATGTTCCGCTTTGATACGACGGCAAACGTCACATTCAGCAACATAACGAGCAATGTCTTGCTTCATGTTAGACCACCAGAATCTCTGGCGGATGTCTTGATACATCTTCGTACTACCAGGATGGATACATAGAGGCGTATCATGAGCTTCTTTCATAACTTTTGGAGTCAGATTTAGGTTTTCCCTCTTACTCGGTACCACTAGGCGACCTTTGAAGAATAGGGTGCCTGCGTCATCCACAGTGAAGAATGAGGGCTTTCCTTCTGCGAGATAACGTTTAATCCTCTCGACCTTCATCGTCACATTTCTGTATCCATTTGATGGTGTCCACAAGATCTGGTTCGCAACCAGGGTATTGAGAGAACCCCTGGAAACAACATGGAGGTTCATCTTGCGGAACTCCGGGGGAGGGGGAGCGAGTGCACCCAGAGGAACAATATGGAGGTTTAGCTTTCTGAATTCTTCACAAGTGAGGGCTGAACTTTGTGAACCTGGAGGTGGTTGCAGTAAGACTTGCGGCTCAAGGCATCAGCCATTACATTAGCCTTGCCTGGGGTATAGGAAATACCCAAATCAAAGTCTGCAACAGTCTCCATCCATCTCTGCTGACGGAGGTTCAGGTCTGGCTGAGTAAATAGATACTTCAGACTTTGGTGGTCAGTGAAGATCTCGCAACGATTACCGAGTAGGTAATGTCGCCACTGTTTTAGTGCATGAATGACAGCAGCAAGTTCAAGGTCGTGAACTGGGTAGTTCTCTTCGTGAGGGCGCAATTGACGAGAGGCATAAGCAACCACTTTGCGCTCTTGCATTAGGACACAGGCCTAATCCTTGACGGGAAGCGTCGCAGGTAAATGACGAAGTCCTTCTTAGTATCAGGTGGAGCTAGTACTGGGGCAGAAGTCAACTTGTCTTTGAGTGCCTGGAAGCTTTCCTGACATTT
This sequence comes from Triticum aestivum, assembly GCF_018294505.1. NCBI lineage: Eukaryota > Viridiplantae > Streptophyta > Magnoliopsida > Poales > Poaceae > Triticum > Triticum aestivum. The sequence continues at coordinate 722,385,188 of NC_057800.1, read as the reverse complement.
GTCTGTCCATTGGAACTTGACGCCCTTATGCAATAGGTTAGTCAGAGGCCTGGCAATCTTGGAGAAGTTCTCGACGAATCGACGGCAGTAGCTGGCGAGACCGAGAAAACTTCTAACTTGCTTAACGTTCTTCGGAGGAGTCCAATCGAGAATAGCCTGAACTCGTTCAGGGTTGACGGCAATACCATCCTTAGAGATGACATGCCCAAGATAGGTTACTTCGGGAAGCCAGAATTCACATTTGGAGAACTTGGCATAAAGTTGATGCTCTCGTAGCTTTTCCAGCACGAGGCGAAGATGTTCAGCATGTTCCTCTTCATTCTTGGAAAATACCAGAATATCATCCAGATAAACCACGACGAACTTGTCGAGGTAATCCATGAATATATAGTTCATCAGGCGAGAGAAGGTGGCTGGAGCATTGGTTAAGCCGAAAGACATGACGGTGTACTCGTAAGATCCGTATCGAGTCACGAATGCGGTCTTGGGATATCTTCCTCACGAACACGGATCTGGTGGTAACCCAACCTCAAGTCGAGTTTAGAGAACACTGATGATCCAGCCAATTGATCATACAGATCATTGATCCGAGGAAGAGGATACTTATTCTGAATGGTAGCTTGATTTATAGGACGGTAGTCTTGGACCAATCGGTTTGTCCCATCTTTCTTCTTGACAAAGAGAGAAGGTGCTCCCCAAGGAGAGCAACTTGGGCGAATGAAACCACTTCGAAGAGAATTATCGATTTCCTCCTTAAGCTCAAGGAGTTCATGCGGCGGCATCTTGTAGGGTCGCTTGGCTATAGGAGTGGTGCCTGGTTTCAAGTCGATGACGAATTCGACAGCTCTAGCAGGGGGAATCCCTGGGAGTTCTTCAGGAAAGACGTCTAAGAATTCACGCACGACGGGAATGTTTTCAATGCCCTCGAGAGGTGTAGCGTTCAATGCGTTTAAGGCATAAAGCCTGGCCTCGACATTCCGAACCAGATGAGCATCGTAGCTAATTATTTCATCAGAAGGGTGTAGCAGATGGACGGTCTTGGTGGCGCAAACGATAGAAGCGGTATGTGCCTTTAGCCAATCCATTCCCAGAATGAGATCAATGCTACAGGACTTCAGTACGATGGGAGAGACAAGGAATTCCAGTCCTTCGATTTCTACAGGGACGTCGTTGCAAATCATGGAGGTTCGACATTGGCCCGCAGGGGTGTGCACTAATAGTGCAGCATTCATGTCCTCACATTTAATGTCGTGCAAGCATGCAAAATCTTCTGACATGAATGAATGCGATGCACCTGTATCGAATAAAACAGATGCTGGTACTGAATTTACGAGGAGTGTACCCATCACAGTAGCAGGCTGGTCTTGAGCTTCATTCAGATCAATGTGGTTGGCATGAACACGGCCATAAGACTTGGCAATGTTGTTGCGGGCCTGGTTGTTCCCACGGCCAGTTGCTGGAAGGGCCAGTTGATTCTGTCTCTGGTTGCATTCCCTAGCACGGTGCCCTGGTTGTCCGCACCTGAAGCACAACCCATTCTCAGGGGTAGGAACAGGAGCTTGGGGTGGTGGAGCTGGAAGCCTCGGCTGCCTAGTTGGAGCAGCCGGCAGACGAGGTGCAGCATAAGACTGCCTTGGGGCAGGTGCAGTTGGACGGTACATGCTGTTCGGGATCCATATCTTACGCTTCTGCGAGGGCGGGCCCGAAGATGAGCCCGTGTCACGGTTGCGCCTTTGAGAGCTCTGGTGTTCTTGCAGACCAGTCTCGACATTGATGGCCTTGTTCACCAAGGTGGCGAAATCGGCAAAGTCATGCACTAGAAGTGTGAGCTTGATGTCAGCTTGAAGGCCTTCACGGAACTTCTCCTGTCTGCGAGCATCAGTTGCAATGTCTTCTTCAGCATAGCGGGATAAGTCCAGAAACTCCCGCTGATAAGCTTCAACAGTCTTGTTGCCTTGGGTGAGGTTGCGAAACTCACGCTTCTTCCTGTCCATGATTCCCTGAGGAATGAAGCGGGCACGGAAGGCAGCCTGAAAGTCTGGCCAGGAGATGATTGTCCCAACTGGCAGAGTACGCCTGTGGCTGTCCCACCATTGAGCTGCGGGTCCCTTCAGGAAGAAGGAAGCAAAAGTGACATAGCTGGCAGGGGCTACATCAGCAGACTCCCATCTCATAGGTAATGTCACGGAGCCAGTCATCAGCATCAAGCGGCTGGGTTGAGCTGCGGTACACACTTGGGTTGAGGCGTATGAAATCCTGCAGAGTTGTTGTGTTTGGATGCTGGTTCATATTGGGGCGAGGAAACTGAGCCATCATGTTTTCCATGAACTGGCGATTCATCTCAAGCTGTTGGATCATACCAGCCATGTACTCAGGCGGTGGTGGGAAGTTGCCACCACGACCACGACCAGCTGGTCTAACCATCCTGCTAATATACAACAGGGGTAGTTTAGTATTGAGAAATTTGCATAGACAAGAGTCATTCATGATGAAACATGCATAATGAAAGGAGCACGACAGATACCACATAGATAGTCGGCATAACTTACAAAAGGGGTCGGACATATAGTTCAGTACACAGAGTTCTGTACATAGACTAAGTCATCATAGGCAGCACGCAGGCTCGCGAGTGCATCTAAGACTAATGAGCAAGACTACATCAGTCCCAGGAGGTACTGTGAAGGTAGCTGTAACCTGACAGCTGGTAGTGAGGCAACGGATAGTCCTCCACGTCAGTGGCCTGGGGGCCGCGGATACTCTGGTGTAGAACCCGACGCTCAGGTGGCAGAAGAGGACCAAGTGCGGGAGAGTAGCCTCCCACCTCTGGCCATCCGACACCGTGGGGCATCACGGTCCTGGCTGGGTAGATCGCAGAACGCGGCAGCTGTCCAGACCGGACAAAGGGGTGCAACCGCGTCAGAGCCCTGTAAAGGTGCTGACGAGTGGTGTACAACTCGTGGCGAGGAGCTCTGTTAGCTCGGTCCAGCCCATCAGCATGCAGGACCAGGCGCTGATGGTGGAAAGGCTCTCGGGTGACGGTGGAGTAGGCGGCAGTGTAGTATCCCTCCGCACCAACGTCAGATGCGATAGGAATGTGCCTGAAAGGGGAAGTGTCCAATGCCTGATACTCTCCACGAAGACGTGTCAGAGCAGCATGAGCCGCATCGTGAACTGCCATCTCGATGGTCACCCCAACACCATGAGCGGTGTGCAGCACGGTAGTGGACTCATACTCCCGAGAGTAGAGGTGGACGATGGCACGGTACTGCTCCTGGTTAAAGTCCTGGTACTCCTCGTAGACGGTGTACTCAGGGTGCCAGCGATAACCCAGATAGGTCATCATATCAGCTAGCACAGCAGGTGATCCTGAGGCACCAATGGCCGCAGTGTGGCGCACGACCTGCCTCGTGGGTTCCATCTGAAAACAAAGATGTTTCAATGGAGTCAAATGACAACACGGGCACTATTCAAAATGCTATCCTACAGAATAACTATGTCTTATCCAACTTCGGGGTGAACGTGGTAACGGGATCCTAATGTTAGAGTTAGTAAATTCGTTTAACCCGAGTAGAAAAGAGTTTTAGAGTCCCAGAGTAAAGGTCGAGGAGTAAAAGATCCTAGTACCACCCGATGGCGACGTGGGCCCGTAAGGCACACAGCCAAGTTAGTAAAAGTTTTTGTAATGTCTAGACTCGACTTCGGCCAAGGAGTGTGGAAGGGGGATTCCTACAGGCAGTCGGCTCTGATACCAACTTGTGACGCCCCCGATTCAGAACGTGGGGAGGGAGTGGGAAACGGGGGAAGTGGGGGTGGGATCGGGCTAGGGTTTCGGTGAGGGGGATAAGGGGAGTGGGGGGAGGCTGTCGGTGGGGAGTGGGGAGGGGAGTGGATAAGGGAGAGTAGTGGGGGGGGCGACCTGGGCCGGCCTGGTTGGCCCGATGGCCAGCTGGGCCGCGGTCCAGCAGGGGGGGGGGGGTTTGCCCTTTTTTTTGTTTGGTTTTCTGTTTTTCTTTATTTATCTATAAACACTTAGGCATTTAATAAAAATTTGTTTGTTGCATAATATTTACCCTTGTAATATTCGTCAACCACCGAACAATTTTATTTTAAATTTTGAAAACTTTAATTGTTTTCATCAATTTGAATTTTGAATTTGAACGGTTTCGAATTATTTCGAGGATAGCAACAGTAATCGGGATGACGTGCCATGATTAGCGTGGGATTACTGTAGCAAGATTATCCGGGCGTTACACATCATTAGCTTCCTCACTAATTGGTGTAGGATTCACAGGAACAGATTTCTGTGATGAACTACTTTCCAATAAGGGAGCAGGTAAAGTTACCTCATCAAGTTCTACTTTCCTCCCACTCACTTCTTACGAGAGAAACTCCTTCTCTTGAAAGGATCCATTCTGAGCAACAAATATCTTGCCTTCGGATCTATGATAGAAGGTGTACCCAACAGTTACTTTTGGGTATCCTATGAGGACGCACTTCTCCGACTTGGGTTTGAGCTTATCAAGATGAAACTTTTTGACATATGCATCGCAACCCCAAACTTTAAGAAACGACAGGTTAGGTTTCTTGCTAAACCACAGTTCATACGGTGTCGTCTCAATGGATTTAGATGGTGCCCTTTTTTAACGTGAATGCAGCTGTCTCTAATGCATAACCCCAAAACGATAGTGGTAAATCGGTAAGAGACATCATAGATTGCACTATATCAAATAAAGTACGGTTATGACGTTCGAACACACCATTACGTTGTGGTGTTCTAGGTGGCATGAGTTTGTGAAACTATTCCACATTGTTTTAATTGAAGGCCAAACTCGTAATTCAAATATTCGCCTCTGCGATCAGATCATAGAAACTTTATTTTCTTATACGATGATTTTCCACTTCACTCTAAAATTCTTTGAACTTTTCAAATGTTTTAGACTTAAGTTTCTTCAAGTAGATATACCCATATCTGATCGAATCATCTGTGAAGGTCAGAAAAATAATGATACCCACCGTGAGCCTCAACACTCATCGGACTGCATACATCAGTATGTATTATTTCCAACAAGTCTGTTGCTCGCTCCATTGTTCCAGAGAATGGAGTCTTAGTCATCTTACCCATGAGGTATGGTTCGCAAGCATCAATTGATTCATAATCAAGTGATTCCAAAAGCCCATCAGCATGGATTTTCTTCATGCGCTTTACACCAATATGACCTAAACGGCAGTGCCACAAATAAGTTACACTATCATTATTAACTTTGCATCTTTTGGCTTCAATATTATGAATATGTGTATCACTACGATCGAGATCCAACAAACCATTTTCATTGGGTGTATGACCATAGAAGGTTTTATTCATGTAAACAGAACAACAATTATTCTCTAGTTTACATGAATAACTGTATTGCAATAAACATGATCCAATCATATTCATGCTCAACGCAAACACTAAATAACATTTATTTTTGGTTCAACACTAATCCTGAAAGTATAGGAGTGTGCGATGATGATCATATCAATCTTGGAACCACTTCCAATACACATCGTCACTTCACCCTTAACTAGTCTCTGTTCATTCTGCAACTCCTGTTTCGAGTTACTACTCTTAGCAACTGAACCAGTATCAAATACCGAGGGGTTGCTATAAACACTAGTAAAGTACACATCAATAACCTGTATATAAAATATACCCTTGTTCACTTTGCCATCCTTCTTATCCACTAGACATTTAGGGCATTTCCGCTTCCAATGACCAGTCCCTTTGCAGTAGAAGCACTTAGTCTCAGGCTTAGGTCCAGACTTGGGCTTCTTCACTTGAGCAGCAACTTGCATGCAGTTCTTCTTGAAGTTCCCTTTCTTTCCCTTGGCCCTTTTCTTGAAACTAGTGGTCTTGTTAATCATCAACACTTGATGTTTTTCTTGATTTCTACCTTCATCGATTTCATCATCATGAAAAGCTCGGGAATCATTTATGTCATCCCTTGCATACTATAGTTCATCACAAAGTTCTACTAACTTGGTGATGGTGACTAGAGAATTCTGTCAATCACTATTTTATCTGGAAGATAAACTCCCACTTGATTCAAGCGATTGTAGTACCCAGACAATCTGAGCACATGCTCACTGCTTGAGCTATTCTCCTCCATTTTTTAGCTATAGAACTTGTTGGAGACTTCATATCTCTCAACTCGTGTATTTGCTTGAAATATTAACTTCAACTCCTGGAACATCTCATATGATCCATGACGTTCAAAACGTCTTTGAAGTCCCAATTCTAAGTCGTTTAAGCATGGTGCACTAAACTATCAAGTAGTCATCATATTGAGCTAGCCAAACGTTCATAACATCTGCATCTGCTCCTGCAATAGGTGTGTCACCTAGTGGTGCATCAAGGACATAATTCTTCTGTGCAGCAATGAGGATAAACCTCAGATCACGGACCCAGTCCGCATCATTGCTACTATCATCTTTCAGCTTAGTTTTCTCTAGGAACACATATAAAACATGGGGAAGCAATAACGCGAGCTATTGATCTACAACATAGATATGCAAATACTATCAAGACTAAGTCCATGATAAATTAAAGTTCAATTAATCATATTACTTAAGAACTCCCACTTAGATAGACATCCCTCTAATCCTCTAAGTGATCACGTGATCCATATCAACTAAACCATGTCTGATCATCACGTGAGATGGAGTAGTTTCAATGGTGAACATCACTATCTTGATCATATCTACTATATGATTCACGCTCGACCTTTCGGCCTGTAACGCCCCGTGACCGATGTGCCAGGTGTCTTCCAGTTATTCGCTGTTATTTCCTTGTCATTGCTTGCGTGTCATGCATCTCATATCATGTCATCATGTGCATTTCATTTGCATACATGTTCGTCTCATGCATCCGAGCATTTTCCCCGTTGTCCGTTTTGCAATCCGGCGCTCCTATGTCACCTGATGTCCCTTTCTACCTCTTTTCGTGTGTGGGTGTTAAACGTTTTTGGATTGGACCGAGATTTCCATGCAGCCTTGGTTTACTACCGGTAGACCGCATGTCAAGTTTCGTGTCATTTGGACTTCGTTTGATACTCCAATGGTTAACCGAGGGACCGAAAAGGCCTCGTGTCTGTTGCAGCCCAACACCTTTCCAAAGTGGCCCAAATCCCAGCTAAACCCCCTCCATCATCTCGGTTATTCGATCACGATCGCGTTGCCGAAAACCGCACCTCATTTGGACTCTCCTAGCTCCCTCTACCTATAAATATGTGCATCTTCCCCGAAATCCGGGTCTAAACCTAAATCTTCCTCCTCCACGCGTCGGACATGTCCACTCCGCCGCCGGACATGTCCGCCGGCCACCTCACCCCGGCCAATAGCAGGCTGCCACCTCAGTGTTGCCGCCGCCTGAGCCAACCGCTACGCGCCACGCGTCCCCCGCGCCTCCCCACTCCGCCGCGGCCCACGCAGCCCACCGCAGGCCCGCCCGGCCCGTCCGCCGCCGCTGAGTGCGCCGCGCCGCCCGTGCGCCCTATCGCCGTCCGCCCGGCTCGCTCCTCCGCCCAGTGCCGCCGCCACCACATCCCGCCGGCGCCGGCCTCGGTCCCCGCGTGCTCCGCCGCCATCTCCGCTCCGCCTCGCGCCTGCGCCGCCACTCCCCCGCTGTGCTCCGCCGCCTCGCCGACCACGAGCTCCGGCGATCTCGCCTCCATGCGCTGCATCGTCCGGTCGCCGCCTCCTCGCCGGAATCGCCCTCTGCCGTCATCTCCTTCCACTCCGGCCGCCGCGTTGTCTCCGGTCATCTTCTCCGGCGAGATCCGGTGGATCGGGACGAGATCCGGTGGATCGGGACGAGATCCACCGGGATCTCATCCAAACGCCGCGCCCCGCGCCTGGATCTCGTCGTCCCGCTTCTCCTCGTCCGCCGTTGACTTTTGCCCCGAGGTGGTGAAATATCTGCTAAGTCCTCAATATTTTTGGGCATTTTCATCATGGCATAACTCCCTCATCGTGGCTCTGATTCATGTGTGTAGCATGTCAAAATGTTCGTCTCGATGAGTACATCATTTCATCTCATTGCATCATTTTCATTTGAGCTCATCGTGATGTCTGAAATGCTGTTGGAAGAGGGCTATGTGAGGAATATGTCATATCTGTTTCAGCAAATGGCCTTTTGTCATTTTTGCCATGATTAATGTGTGCATGCTATGATCCTGAGCTCTACATGTGTTTTGTTATATGCCATGCCATCTTTACAGGGGTGTATGCCATGTATTTTTGTGATATTTGTGGTGACTAGCACAAGCATGCAAAGTAGCGTAATCGTTGATGTTGATTTCAGGGACTTAGAATTTCACTAAGTCATTGTCCTGATTTTGTTGTTATGCCATATGTTCATGTTGTTTCCTAGTGATTCGTGCCTCTTTTGAGGATGATCAGTAAGGATGTTTTGTTAACATTGTGGTGCTCTATCCATCCATGTCTTTGTTTGCAATTATGGAGAACCCTATCTTGAGTCAATCGAGCTCTACTTTTGCTATAAAATGATCCTGGCATATTGTTGACATGTTTAGCGATTTTGCCGAGGATGTTGCTATTGATCCGTGCATGCTATGATGTTGTTCTTGCCATGTCTAGCTTCTATGCCATGTCTTCTTGATGTGTGTATGCTTATTTTGTCATGCAATGCCTTGTAGTGAGTGCATCAAGCTCGTAAACATGCCTACTCGTTAACTGTTTTGCATGCTCCAGTTTTTCACTAAGTCTGAATCTGTTTATGTTTTTGCTATGTTCACATGCTTGCAATTGTATTATCTGATCCCTTTTGGCTCATGGTCACTAAGGGACTTTTGTTATATGCTTAGAGTAGCTTCATGCCATGCCTTGCTTTGCCATGATATGTTCTTGTAGCATGTAGTTTTCATGCTCTAAAGATTGCTTCCTGATGATAAATTCCTGACATGCTGTTAATTTCACTAAGTCTGAAACCTGTTATCATTTGCTCTTTTTCCATGCTTGTTTGAACCTGTTAATTAGTGAATTAGCCGAAGCTCAGTGTTCATCTTTTGTCAAGCATCATGAGTGGATCCCTGCCATGTATTTTGTTGCCATGTTTGAGTGCTGTAGCATATTTATCTTGATGCATTTAGAAGGCTACTTGCTGTTTATCGCAGACCGGTGCCATATTTGTTTTGCTTGCCATTTCCAAACCGTGCATCCGATTCCGGTGATCTTTATATCGATTTCAACCGAAATCAACTCCCCTTTCCAGTGGCACTCTTGGTTTTCCAAGTTGAGGCCAGGTTCAATCATTCCTTTCCAAATCATGCATATGCATCACATACCGCATCCCGCATATTATACCATGTTCGTGTGTTGGTTGTTTACTATGTTATGTGCTTCTTTCCGGTGTTGCTTCTTCGGGTTGGTTCCAATAACATCGCGTTTGTGAGGACCCGTTCGACTATGTTTGTTTGTCTTCTTCATGGTCTCGTTCTTCTTCCTTGCGGGATTTCAGGCAAGATGACCATACCCTCGAAATCACTTATATCTTTGCTTACTAGTTGCTCGCTCTTTTGCTATGCCTATGCCATGATACCTACCACTTACTTATCATGCCTCCCATATTGTGAAGCCAAGCCTCTAACCCACCTTGTCCTAGCAAACCGTTGTTTGGCTATGTTACCGCTTTGCTCAGCCCCTCTTATAGCGTTGTTAGTTGCAGGTGAAGATTGGAGCTTGTTCCATGTTGGAACATGGATATTTTGTTGGGATATCATAATATCTCTTATTTAATTAATGCATCTATATACTTGGTAAACGGTGGAAGGCTCGGCCTTATGCCTGGTGTTTTGTTCCACTCTTGCCACCCTAGTTTCCGTCATATCGGTGTTATGTTCCTGGATTTTGCGTTCCTTACACGGTTGGGTTATAATGGGAACCCCTTGACAGTTCACCTTGAATAAAACTCCTCCAGCAATGCCCAACATTGGTTTTACCATTCGCCACCTAGCCTTTTCTTTCCCTTGGGTTCTGCAGACTCAAGGGTCATCATTATTTTAACCCCTCGGGGCTAGTGCTCCTCTTAGTGTTGGTCCAAACTGAGCAGCCTATGGGGCCACCTTGGGGAAACTTGAGGGTTGGTTTTACTCGTAGCTAGTCTCATCTGAGTGTGCCCTGAGAACGAGATATGTGCAGCTCCTATCGGGATTTGTCGACACATTCAGGCGGTGTTGCTGGACTTGTTTTACCATTGTCGAGATGTCTTGTAACCTGGATGCCGAGTCTGATCGGATTGTCTTGAGAGAAGGAATATCCTTCGTTGACCGTGAGAGCTTGTGATGGGCTAAGTTGGGACACCCCTGCAGGGATTTGAACTTTCGAAAGTTATGCCCGCGGTTATGGGCAGATGGGAATTTGTTAATGTCCGGTTGTAGAAAACCTGAAGTTGATCTTAATTAAAATGCACCAACCGCGTGTGTAACCGTGATGGTCTCTTCTCGGCGGAGTCCGGGAAGTGAACACGGTGTTGGAGTAATGCTTGACGTAGGTTGTTCTAGGATCACTTCTTGATCATAGTTGTTCGACCGTGCTTTTGCCTTCTCTTCTCGCTCTCTTTTGCGAATAGGTTAGCCACCATATATGCTAGTCGCTTGCTGCAGCTCCACATCATACTTTTACCCTTCCCATAAGCTTAAATAGTCTTGATCGCGAGGGTGTGAGATTGCTGAGTCCCCATGACTCACAGATACTTCCAAAACCTGCTTGTAGGTGCCGATGTTGCCATGCAGGTGCCGCAACCAAGCTCAAGGAGGAGCTCTATGAAGATCTTGTCCTTTGTGTTGTTTCGTTTCAGTCGATCAGTAGTGGAGCCCAGTTGGGACGATCTGGGATCTGTGTAGCATTTGGGGTAGTCTTCTTTTATTTTGGTTCCGTAGTCGGACCTTGTTTGTATCTGGATGATGTAATGCTTTATTCCTGTATTGTGTGAAGTGGTGATTGTAAGCCAACTATGTATCTCTTTCCCTTATGTATTACATGGGTTGTGTGAAGATTACCTCACTTGCGACATTGCTTTCAATGTGGTTATGCCTCTAAGTCGTGCTTCGACACGTGGGAGATATAGCCGCATCAAGGGCGTTACACAATCTCAGTGTTCCGAGGCCATATCTGTTATATGCTAGGCTCGTCAAGTTTAACCTGAGTATTCCGTGTGTGCAACTGTTTTGCACCCGTTGTATTTGAACCTAGAGCCTATCACACCCGATCATCACGTGGTGTCTCAGCATGAAGAACTTTCGCAACGGTGCATACTCAGGGAGAACACTTGTACCTTGATAATTAGTGAGAGATCATCTTATAAAGCTACCGTTGAACTAAGCAAAATAAGATGTATAAAAGATAAACATCACATGTAATCAAAATATGTGACATGATATGGCCATCATCATCTTGTGCCTTTGATCTCCATCTCCAAAGCATCGTCATGATTTCCATCGTCACCGGCATGACACCATGATCTTCATCATCTTGATCTATATCAATGTGTCGTCACATGGTCGTCTCACCAACTATTGCTCTTGCAACTATTGCTATCGCATAGCGATAAAGTAAAGCAATTATTTGGCGCCTACATCTTATGCAATAAAGAGACAACCATAAGGCTTCTGCCAGTTGCCGATAACTTCAACAAAACATGATCATCTTATACAACAACTTATATCTCATCACGTCTTGACCATATCACATCACAACATGCCCTGCAAAAACAAGTTAGACGTCCTCTACTTTGTTGTTGCAAGTTTTACGTGGCTGCTACGGGCTGAGCAAGAACCGTTCTTACCTACGCATCAAAACCACAATGATAGTTTGTCAAGTTAGTGTTGTTTTAACCTTCTCAAGGACCGGGCGTAGCCACACTCGGTTCAACTAAAGTTGGAGAAACTGACACCCGCTAGTCACCTATGTGCATAGCACGGCGGTAAAACCAGTCTCGCGTAAGCGTACGCGTAATGTCGGTCCGGGCCGCTTCATCCAACAATACCACCAAACTAAAGTGTGACATGCTGGTAAGCAGTATGACTTATATCGCCCACAACTCACTTGTGTTCTACTCGTGCATATTACATCAACGCATAAAACCTAGCTCTGATGCCACTGTTGGGGAACGTAGTAATTTCTAAAAATTTCCTACGCACACGCAAGATCATGGTGATGCATAGCAATGAGAGGGGAGAGTGTTGTCTACGTACCCTCGTAGACCGAAAGCGGAAGCGTTAGCACAACGCGGTTGATGTAGTCGTACGTCTTTACGATCCGACCGATCAAGTACCGAACGCACGGCACCTCCGAGTTCAGCACACATTCAGCCCGATGACGTCCCTCGAACTCCGATCCAGACGAGTGTTGAGGGAGAGTTTCGTCAGCACGACGGCGTGGTGACGATGTTGATGTTCTACCAACGCAGGGCTTCGCCTAAGCACTGCTATAGTATTGTCGAGGTGGACTATGGTGGAGGGGGGCACCGCACACAGCTAAAAGATCAACTTGATCAATTGTTGTGTCTATGGGGTGCCCCCCTCCTCCGTATATAAAGGGGGAGGAGGAGGGGGCCGGCCAAGAGGAGGAGGCGCGCCCACGGGGGGGTGGCAATCCTACTCCAAGTAGGTTTTGCCCCCCTTTCCTATTCCAACTAGGAGAAGGGGGAAGGAGGAGGTGGAGAGAAGGAAGGAGAAGGGGGGTCGCGCCCCCTCCCCTTTCCCAATTCGGATTGGAGCAAGGGGGGCCGCGCGCCACCTCCTGCTGCCTCTCCTCTTCCACCACTTTGGGCCCGTGAGGCCCAATAACCCCCGAGGGGGGTTCCGGTAACCCCCCGGTACTCTGGTATATATCCGATAACCCCCGGAACCATTCTGGTGTCCGAATATAGTCGTCCAATATATCAATCTTCATGTCTCGACCATTTCGAGACTCCTCGTCATGTCCGTGATCACATCCGGGACTCCGAACAACCTTCGGTACATCAAAACTCGTAAACTTATAATATAACCGTCATCGAAACGTTAAGCGTGCCGACCCTACGGGTTCGAGAACTATGTAGACATGACCGAGACACGTCTCTGGTCAATAACCAATAGTGGAACCTGGATGCTCATATTGGCTCCTACAAATTCTACGAAGATCTTTATCGGTGAAACCGCATAACAACATACGTTGTTCCCTTTGTCATCGGTATGTTACTTGCCCGAGATTCGATCATCGGTATCTCAATACATAGTTCAATCTCGTTACCGGCAAGTCTCTTTACTCGTTCCGTAATACATCATCCCGCAACTAACTCATTAGTTGCAATGCTTGCAAGGCTTAAGTGATGTGCATTACCGAGAGGGCCCAGAGATACCTCTCCTACAATCGGAGTGACAAATCATAATCTTGAAATATCCCAACCCAACAAGTACCTTTGGAGACACCTGTAGAGCACCTTTATAATCACCCAGTAACGTTGTGACGTTTGGTAGCTGTTGGGGAACGTAGCAGAAATTTCAAATTTTCTACGCATCACCAAGATTAATCTATGGAGTCATCTAGCAACGAGGTGAGAGGAGTGCATCTACATACCCTTGTAGATCACGAGCGGAAGCGTTCAAGAGAACGGGGTTGATGGAGTCGTACTCGTCGTGATCCAAATCATCGAAGATCCTAGCGCCGAACGGACGGCACCTCCGCGTTCAACACACGTACGGAGTGAGGACGTCTCCCGCGCCTTGATCCAGCAAGGAGGAGGGAGAGGTTGAGGAAGAGGGCTCCAACAGCAGCACGACGACGTGGTGGTGGTGGATTTGCAGTACTCTGGCAGGGCTTCGCCAAGCTCTTGCGGAGGAGGAGAGGTGTTGGGGAGGGGAGGGTTGCACCTTGGATGGTGCTATCCAGCCCTCCCCTTGCCCCTCTATATATAGGGGAAGGAGGAAGGGGGGACGGCCCCCTCTAGATGAGATCTAGAGGGGGGCAGCGGCCAAGGGGAGGGGGCTTGCCCCCCAAGCAAGGGGGGCGCCCCCCTTAGGGTTTCCCCCCAACCCTAGGCGCATGGGCCCATGCGGGGGGATGCGCCCAGACCATGTAGGGCTGGTTCCCTTTCCTCTACAGCCCATTAGTCCCTCCGAGAGAGGTGGCCCCTCCCGGTGGACCCCCGGAACCCCTCCGGTGGCCCCGGTACAATACCGATATGCCCCCGAACCTTTCCGGTGACCATATGACAACTTCCTACATATAAATCTTCACCTCCGGACCATTCTGGAACTCCTCGTGACGTCCGGGATCTCATCCGGGACTCCGAACAACAATCGGTAATCACATACAAGTCTTCCTAATAACCCTAGTGTCATCGAACCTTAAGTGTGTAGACCCTACGGGTTCGGGAACCATGCAGACATGACCGAGACAACTCTCCGGCCAATAACCAACAGCGGGATCTGGATACCCATGTTGGCTCCCACATGTTCCACGATGATCTCATCGGATGAACCACGATGTCGAGGATTCAAGCAATCCCGTATACAATTCCCTTTGTCATTCGGTACGTTACTTTCCCGAGATTCGATCGTCGGTATCCCAATACCTCGTTCAATCTCGTTACCGGCAAGTCACTTTACTCGTTCCGTAATGCATGATCCCGTGACCAACTACTTAGTCACACTGAGCTCATTATGATGATGCATTACCGAGTGGGCCCAGAGATACCTCTCCGTCATACGGAGTGACAAATCCCAGTCTCGATTCATGCCAACCCAACAGACACTTTCGGAGATACCTGTAGTGCACCTTTATAGTCACCCAGTTACGTTGTGACGTTTGGTACACCCAAAGCACTCCTACGGTATCCGGGAGTTGCACAATCTCATGGTCTAAGGAAATGATACTTGACATTCAGAAAAGCTCTAGCAGACGAACTACACGATCTTGTGCTATGCTTAGGATTGGGTCTTGTCCATCACATCATTCTCCTAATGATGTGATCCCGTTATCAATGACATCCAATGTCCATGGTCAGGAAACCGTAACCATCTATTGATCAACGAGCTAGTCAACTAGAGGCTCACTAGGGACATGTTGTGGTCTATGTATTCACACATGTATTACGATTTCCGGATAACACAATTATAGCATGAACAATAGACAATTATCATGAACAAGGAAATATAATAATAACCATTTTATTATTGCCTCTAGGGCATATTTCCAACAGTCTCCCACTTGCACTAGAGTCAATAATCTAGTTACATTGTGATGAATCGAACACCCATAGAGTTCTGGTGTTGATCATGTTTTGCTCGAGGAAGAGGTTTAGTCAACGGATCTGCGACATTCAGGTCCGTATGCACTTTACAAATATCTATGTCTCCATTTTGAACATTTTCACGAATGGAGTTGAAGCGACGCTTGATGTGCCTGGTCTTCTTGTGAAACCTGGGCTCCTTGGCAAGGGCAATAGCTCCAGTGTTGTCACAGAAGAGTTCATCGGGCCCGACGCATTGGGAATAACTCCTAGGTCGGTAATGAACTCCTTCACCCAGATTGCTTCTTGTGCTGCCTCCGAGGCTGCCATGTACTCCGCTTCACATGTAGATCCCGCCACGACGCTTTGCTTGCAACTGCACCAGCTTACTGCCCCACCATTCAAAATATACACGTATCCGGTTTGTGACTTAGAGTCATCCAGATCTGTGTCGAAGCTAGCATCGACGTAACCCTTTACGACGAGCTCTTCGTCACCTCCATAAACGAGAAACATATCCTTAGTCCTTTTCAGGTACTTCAGGATATTCTTGACCGTTGTCCAGTGTTCCATGCCGGGATTACTTTGGTACCTTCCTACCAAACTTACGGCAAGGTTTACATCAGGTCTGGTACACAGCATGGCATACATAATAGACCCTATGGCTGAGGCATAGGGGACGACATTCATCTTTTGTCTATCTTCTGCCGCGGTCGGGCATTGAGCTGTGGTCGGGCATTGAGCCGTGCTCAATCTCGTACCTTGCAACACAGGCAAGAACCCCTTCTTTGACTGATGCATATTGAACTTCTTCAATATCTTGTCAAGGTACGTACTCTGTGAAAGACCAATGAGGCGTCTCGATCTATCTCTATAGATCTTGATGCCTAATATATAAGCAGCTTCTCCAAGATCCTTCATTGAAAAACACTTGTTCAAGTAGGCCTTTATGCTTTCCAAGAATTCTATATCATTTCCCATCAATAGTATGTCATCCACATATAATATGAGAAATGCTACAGAGCTCCCACTCACTTTCTTGTAAACACAGGCTTCTCCATAAGTCTGCGTAAACCCAAACGCTTTGATCATCTCATCAAATCGAATGTTCCAACTCCGAGATGCTTGCACCAGCCCATAGATTGAGCGTTGGAGCTTGCACACCTTGTCAGCATTCTTAGGATCGACAAAACCTTCCGGCTGCATCATATACAATTCTTCCTTAAGGAAACCATTAAGGAATGCCGTTTTGACGTCCATTTGCCATATCTCATAATCATAGAATGCGGCAATTGCTAACATGATTCGGACGGACTTCAGCTTCGCTACGGGTGAGAAAGTCTCATCGTAGTCAACCCCTTGAACTTGTCGATAACCCTTAGCGACAAGCCGAGCCTTATAGATGGTCACATTACCATCCGCGTCTGTCTTCTTCTTAAAGATCCATTTATTTTCTATGGCTCGCCGATCATCGGGCAAGTCAGTCAAAGTCCATACTTCGTTTTCATACATGGATCCTATCTCGGATTTCATGGCTTCCAGCCATTTGTCGGAATCTGGGCCCGCCATCGCTTCTTCATAGTTCGAAGGTTCACCATTGTCCAACAACATGATTTCCAGGACAGGGTTGCCGTACCACTCTGGTGCGGAACGTGTCCTTGTGGACCTACGAAGTTCAGTAGCAACTTGATCTGAAGTTTCATGATCATCATCATTAACTTCCTCTCTAGTCGGTGCAGGCACCTCAGGAACATTTTCCTGAGCTGCGCCACTCTCCGGTTCAAGAGGCAATACTTCATCAAGTTCTACTTTCCTCCCACTTACTTCTTTCAAGAGAAACTCTTTCTCTAGAAAGGATCCATTCTTGGCAACAAAGATCTTGCCTTCGGATCTGAGGTAGAAGGTATACCCAATAGTTTCTTTAGGGTATCCTATGAAGACGCATTTTTCCGATTTGGGTTCGAGCTTTTCAGGTTGAAGTTTCTTTACGTAAGCATCGCATCCCCAAACTTTTAGAAACGACAGCTTAGGTTTCTTCCCAAACCATAATTCATACGGTGTCGTCTCAACGGATTTGATGGAGCCCTATTTAAAGTGAATGCGGCAGTCTCCAGAGCATAGCCCCAAAATGACAGCGGCAGATCGGTAAGAGACATCATAGATCGCACCATATCTAATAGAGTGTGATTACGACGTTCGGACACACCATTACGCTGAGGTGTTCCAGGCGGCGTGAGTTGTGAAACTATTCCACATTTCCTTAAGTGTGTGCCAAATTTGTGACTCAAATATTCTCCCCCACGATATGATCGCAAGAACTTGATTTTCCTGTCACATTGATTCTGAACCTCACTCTGAAATTCCTTGAACTTTTCAAAGGTCTCAGACTTGTGTTTCATTAAGTAGACATACCCATATCTACTTAAGTCATCAGTGAGGGTGAGAACATAACGATAGCCACCGCGAGCCTCAACACTCATTGGACCGCACACATCAGTATGTATGATTTCCAATAAGTTGGTTGCTCGCTCCATTGTTCCGGAGAACGGAGTCTTGGTCATCTTGCCCATGAGGCATGGTTCGCACGTGTCAAATGATTCATAATCAAGAGGCTCCAAAAGTCCATCTGCATGGAGTTTCTTCATGCGTTTGACACCAATGTGACCAAGGCGGCAGTGCCACAAGTATGTGGGACTATCATTATCAACCTTACATCTTTTGGTATTCACACTATGAATATGTGTAACATCACGTTCGAGATTAAATAAGAATAAACCATTGACCAGCGGGGCATGACCATAAAACATATCTCTCATATAAATAGAACAACCATTATTCTCGGATTTAAATGAGTAGCCATCTCGTATTAAACGAGATCCTGATACAATGTTCATGCTCAAAGCTGGCACTAAATAACAATTATTGAGGTTTAAAACTAATCCCGTAGGTAAATGTAGAGGTAGCGTGCCGACGGCGATCACATCGACCTTGGAACCATTCCCGACGCGCATCGTCACCTCGTCCTTCGCCAGTCTCCGCTTATTCCGCAGCTCCTGTTTTGAGTTACAAATATGAGCAACCGCACCGGTATCAAATACCCAGGAGCTACTACGAGTACTGGTAAGGTACACATCAATAACATGTATATCACATATACCTTTGGTGTTGCCGGCCTTCTTGTCCGCTAAGTACTTGGGGCAGTTCCGCTTCCAGTGACCACTTCCCTTGCAATAAAAACACTCAGTCTCGGGCTTGGGTCCATTCTTTGGCTTCTTCCCGGCAGCTTGCTTACCGGGCGCGGCAACTCCCTTGCCGTCCTTCTTGAAGTTCTTTTTACCCTTGCCTTTCTTGAACTTAGTGGTTTTATTCACCATCAACACTTGATGTTCCTTTTTGATTTCCACCTCCGCTGATTTCAGCATTGAATATACCTCAGGAATGGTCTTTTCCATCCCCTGCATATTGAAGTTCATCACAAAGCTCTTGTAGCTAGGTGGGAGCGACTGAAGGATTCTGTCAACGACCGCATCATCCGGGAGATTAACTCCCAGCTGAGACAAGCGGTTGTGCAACCCAGACATTTTGAGTATGTGCTCGCTGACGGAACTATTCTCCTCCATCTTACAACTGTAGAACTTGTCGGAGACTTCATATCTCTCGACCCGGGCATGAGCTTGGAAAACCATTTTCAGCTCTTGGAACATCTCATATGCTCCGTGTTGCTCAAAACGCTTCTGGAGCCCCGGTTCTAAGCTGTAAAGCATGCCGCACTGAACCAGGGAGTAATCATCAACACGGGACTGCCAAGCGTTCATAACGTCTTGGTTTGCTGGGGGTGGTGCTTCACCTAGCGGTGCTTCAAGGACATATGCTTTCTTGGCAGCTATGAGGATGATCCTCAAGTTCCGGACCCAGTCCGTATAGTTGCTACCATCGTCTTTCAGCTTGGTTTTCTCTAGGAACGCGTTGAAGTTGAGGACAACATTAGCGTGGGCCATTTGATCTACAAGACATATTGTAAAGATTTTAGACTAAGTTCATGATAATTAAGTTCATCTAATCAAATTATTTAATGAACTCCCACTCAGATAGACATCCCTCTAGTCATCTAAGTGATACATGAGCCGATTCAACTAGGCCGTGTCCGATCATCATGTGAGACGGACTAGTCATCATCGGTGAACATCTTCATGTTGATCGTATCTTCCATACAACTCATGTTCGACCTTTCGGTCTTCCGTGTTCTGAGGCCATGTCTGTACATGCTAGGCTCGTCAAGTCAACCTAAGTGTTTTGCATGTGTAAATCTGGCTTACACCCGTTGTATGCGAATGTTAGAACCTATCACACCCGATCATCACGTGGTGCTTCGGAACAACGGACCTTAGCAACGGTGCACAGTTAGGGGGAACACTTTCTTGAAATTATTGCAAGGGATCATCTTATTTATGCTACCGTCGTTCTAAGAAAATAAGATGTAAAACATGATAAACATCACATGCAATCAAATAGTGACATGATATGGCCAATATCATTTTGCTCCTTTTGATCTCCATCTTCAGGGCGCCATGATCATCGTCGTCACCGGCATGACACCATGATCTCCATCATCATGATCTCCATCATCGTGTCTTCATGAAGTTGTCTCGTCAACTATTACTTCTACTACTATGGCTAACGGTTAGCGATAAAGTAAAGTAATTACATGACGTATGAGTTGACACGCAGGTCATAAATAAATTAAGACAACTCCTATGGCTCCTGCCGGTTGTCATACTCATCGACATGCAAGTCGTGATTCCTATTACAAGAACATGATCAATCTCATACATCACATATATCATTCATCACATCCTTTTGGCCATATCACATCACACGGCATATGCTGCAAAAACAAGTTAGACGTCCTCTAATTGTTGTTGCAAGTTTTTACGTGGCTGCTATAGGTTTCTAGCAAGAACGTTTCTTACCTACGCCAAAACCACAACGTGATATGCCAATTTCTATTTACCCTTCATAAGGACCATTCTCATCGAATCCGATTCGACTAAAGTGGGAGAGATAGACACCCACTAGCCACCTTATGCAACTAGTGCATGTCAGTCGATGGAACCAGTCTCACGTAAGCGTACATGTAAGGTCGGTCTGGGCCGCTTCATCCCATGATGCCGCTGAATCAAGATAAGACTAGTAACGGCAAGTAAATTGACAAAATCGACGCCCACAACAACTTGTGTTCAACTCGTGCATAGAAACTACGCATAGACCTAGCTCATGATGCCACTGTTGGGGAACGTAGCAGAAATTTAAAATTTTCTACGCAACACCAAGATTAATCTATGGAGTCATCTAGCAACGAGGTGAGAGGAGTGCATCTACATACCCTTGTAGATCGCGAGCGGAAGCGTTCAAGAGAACGGGGTTGATGGAGTCGTACTCGTCGTGATCCAAATCACCGAAGATCCTAGCGCCGAACGGACGGCACCTCCGCGTTCAACACACGTACGGAGCGAGGACGTCTCCCGCGCCTTGATCCAGCAAGGAGGAGGGAGAGGTTGAGGAAGAAGGCTCCAACAGCAACACGACGACATGGTGGTGGTGGAGCTGCAGTACTCCGGCAGGGCTTCGCCAAGCTCTTGCGAGGAGGAGAGGTGTTGGGGAGGGGAGGGGTTGCGCCTTGGATGGTGCTATGCAGGCCTCCCCTTGCCTCTCTATATATAGGGGAAGGAGGAAGGGGGCCGGCCCCCTCTAGATGAGATCTAGAGGGGGGCGGCGGCCAAGGGGAGGGGGCTTGCCCCCCAAGCAAGGGGGGGCGCCCCCCTTAGGGTTTCCCCCCAACCCTAGGCGCATGGGCCCATGCGGGCGGATGCGCCCAACCCATGTAGGGTTGGTTCCCTTTCCTCTACAGCCCATTAGGCCCTCCGAGAGAGGTGGCCCCTCCCGGTGGACCCCCGGAACCCCTCCGGTGGCCCCGGTACAATACGGATATGCCCCCGAACCTTTCCGGTGACCGTATGACAACTTCCTACATATAAATCTTCACCTCTGGACCATTCCGGAACTCCTCGTGACGTCTGAGATCTCATCCGGGACTCCGAACAACATTCGTTAATCACATACAAGTCTTCCTAATAACCCTAGCATCATCGAACCTTAAGTGTGTAGACCCTACGGGTTCGGGAACCATGCAGACATGACCGAGACAACTCTCCGGCCAATAACCAACAGCAGGATCTGGATACCCATGTTGGCTCCCACATGTTCCACGATGATCTCATCGGATGAACCACGATGTCCAGGCTTCAAGCAATCCCGTATACAATTCCCTTTGTCAATCGGTACGTTACTTGCCCGAGATTCGATCGTCGGTATCCCAATACCTCGTTCAATCTCGTTACCGGCAAGTCACTTTACTCGTTCTGTAATGCATGATCCCGTGACCAACTACTTAGTCACACTGAGCTCATTATGATGATGCATTATCGAGTGGGCCCAGAGATACCTCTCCGTCATACGGAGTGACAAATCCCAGTCTCGATTCATGCCTACCCAACAGACACTTTCGGAGATACCTGTAGTGCACCTTTATAGTCACCCAGTTACGTTGTGATGTTTGGTACACCCAAAGCACTCCTACGGTATCCGGGAGTTGCACAATCTCATGGTCTAAGGAAATGATACTTGACATTCAGAAAAGCTCTAGCAGACGAACTACACGATCTTGTGCTATGCTTAGGATTGGGTCTTGTCCATCACATCATTCTCCTAATGATGTGATCCCGTTATCAATGACATCCAATGTCCATGGTCAGGAAACCGTAACCATCTATTGATCAATGAGCTAGTCAACTAGAGGCTCACTAGGGACATGTTGTGGTCTATGTATTCACACATGTATTACGATTTCCGGATAACACAATTATAGCATGAACATTAGACAATTATCATGAACAAGGAAAAATAATAATAACCATTTTATTATTGCCTCTAGGGCATATTTCCAACAGTAGCACACAAAGTGTTCCTCCGATAAACGGGAGTTGCATAATCTCATAGCCATAGGAACATGTATAAGTCATGAAGAAAGCAATAGCAACAAACTAAACGATCAAGTGCTAAGCTAACAGAATGGGTCAAGTCAATCACATCATTCTCCTAATGATGTGATCCCGTTAATCAAATGACAACTCTTTGTCTATGGCTAGGAAACATAACTATCTTTGATCAACGAGCTAGTCAAGTAGAGGCATACTAGTGACACTCTGTTTGTCTATGTATTCACACATTTATGTTTCCGGTTAATACAATTCTAGCATGAATAATAAACATTTATCATGATATAAGGAAATAAATAATAACTTTATTGTTGCCTCTAGGGCATATTTCCTTCGGATTTCCCCCTCCCGGAGGGAAGTTTCCCCGGCAGAGCAGCTCCGCCAGAGCCCTAGATTGGTTCCACCAAGGTTCCGCCTCGTGGCGGCGGAGTCTCGTCCGGAAAGATGGCTTATGATTTTTTTTCCTCGTCGAAAGACTCCATATAGCAGAAGATGGGCATCGGAGGGCCACCGGGGGACCCATGAGGCAGGGGGACGCACCCAGGGGGGTAGGGCGCGCCCCCCACCCTCGTGGGCAGGGTGTGGCCCCCCTCTGGAACTTCCTGCGCTCATTATTTTTTATATATTCTAAAAATGACTTCCTTGAAGTTTCAGGACTTTTGGAGTTGTGTAGAATAGGTCTCTAATATTTGCTCCTTTTCCAGCCCAGAATCCCAGCTGTCTGCATTCTCCCTCTTTATGTAAACCTTGTAAAATAAGAGAGAATAGGCATAAGTATTGTGGCATTTACACAGCCCATAATGCAATAAATATCGATATAAAAGCATGATGCAAAATGGACGTATCAGTGCACAAGTCTTGTATCTGCCTATTGTGCAATCGTGCTAGCGTCTCTCTAGTGTTGTGCAACAAGAGCATTTTTGTGGATTCCACATTTTGGCTCATCCTTGGTTGCCCAACCCCACTTATCTTTTTGCGTGTGTGTTTCCATGTACCTTATATTACTTGGCCTACTTGTTGCATTGCAAACTTGCGAATCTTTTCCAACATTATTGAAGCTCACTAACAATTGCATCAAATTTTGTGCCACCATCCTAACCAAGCTCCACCATAAGCTTTTACTTGTGTAGGTGTGAGAAATCGACAAGAATTGGTACCAATTATGCTATTTCCTTGTTCCACATCGGAGTGATCATTGATCCACCTTCAACTTCGGTCAAGGTACATTTGGTATTCGTTCTTCTCTTTCTCACACTCACATATTTCTCTTCGGATGATGGATAGGCCAAGTACATCTACCAACCCACTCTTCATCAGACAAGAAGATGACATGAACTCCTATGCCACCAAGAGCCACCTCTTTGGTGCACAACGTGCTTTGCATCAATAGCAACAAGCTATGAGTGAACGCATTGACAACCTCGCCACCGACTTGCGACTCTCAGAGCAACGTACAAGGGACTACTTCGACCACAAGCTCGACGATCACAAGCAAGAGAATGATGCAAGAATGGACGAGATTCATGCTTTGTTGCTCAAGCGATCTTCTTCCACTTCATCCTCATTAAGACGGAGCCGTTCAAGTCGACACTCCGACTTCACCCTCTCCGGCTCAAGTACACCGACATCGAACACTCTTCGACGTGCCGCGCGCAACGATCGTCAAGCAAGCCTTAATCCTCTACGCGACACTGACTCTCAAGAGCAACAACAACGTCAAACCCAAGCCGCCTTTGCGCTAGCACGAGAACGGCAATGACAACACCAACATGAAGAGGAAGAGCGAGTGCATCTCCACCAAGATGCACAAGATGTTGAGGCACAACGCCAAGAACAACAACTCCGTGAAGCTCAAGCACTTTAGGTGCAACAAGCCCTCCAAGATTCAAGTCGAGCCGCAGCCAACCGAGGCATGACGACAATGGGAATCATCCACGACAAGAGCAACATGAGATTGACAACCCTCCTCACCGAGAGCAACACGAGTTTGACAATCATCAACAACATGGGCGTCATCATCCCTGACCCCAACACAATGAAGAGCAACGCTACGGCAAGCTAAAGTTCACCATGCCCAAGTTCAATGGAAGCAACGACCCCGAAGAGTACCTTTCATGGGCATTGAAGGTCGACAAAATCTTCCGCTTGCACAACTATGAAGAAGAGAAGAAGATCGCGATGGCATGCCTTGAGTTCCAAGACTATGTCCTTATTTGGTGGGAACAAGTCATCGGGCGCCGTGAGGCAAGAGGTGAACCACCCATCACTACTTGGGCGCAAATGAAAGATGTCATGAGAGCACGCTTTGTGCCTACCTACTACAACCGCGACCTCTTCAAGAAACTCCAACTACTCAAGCAAGGAACCAAGAGTGTTGAAGAGTACTACAAGGAGAGGAGATTGCCATGATAAGAGCCAATGTCATGGAAGATGACGAGCAAACAATGGCATGTTTCTTGAATGGACTCATCCATCCTATCAAGAAGATCGCCGACTTCCAACCATACTCGAACGTGATCGAGATAGTGCATCAAGCTACCAAAGCGGAACGTCAAGTGCAAGACGATTACAAGTATGCCAAGTTCGCATCCAAGTCATACGGCTTCTCCAACACCCAAGCTTCTACACCATCTACCAAGCCTTCTACAACCAACATCGACAAATCGAGTTCCAAGAAAACTTCGACTACTCCAAGTCATCCTACTACAAGCAACTTCAAGCCGAGAGCTTCATCATCATCAACCCCCACCGATGAGACTGTTAAGACAAGTTCCTTCAAATGCTTCACATGCGGAGGCCGAGGCCACAAGTCCTACGAGTGCACTAACAAGCGTACCATGATCCTCAACGACGACGGCACTTATAACTCAATGAGTGAAGGAGAAATGGACGCTCTTGAGCAAGTCACCATGCACCGGCAAGTGAACAATGAAGAAGAACAAGTCTTTTGTGATGAAGATTCAAGTCCAGCTCTAGTTGTCTCCAAGGTCTTGACTCTTCAACATCACCAAGAAGAAGACCAACGATGCCACATCTTTCATGCCAAGGCCGGCATCAATGGAAGATCCGTCAAGGTCATCATCGATGGAGGGAGTTGTCATAACCTTGCAAGTGAAGAACTTTGCTCCAAGCTCCAATTGCCCAAGACGAAGCACCCACATCCCTACAAAGTGCAATGGCTTAGCGACTCCGGCACTATCCAAGTCGAGCATCGAGTACAAGTCTCCTTCAAAATTGGTGCCTACGACGACACTTTGGAGTGTGACGTCGTTCCAATGACCATTTGCCACCTTCTTCTTGGATGCCCATGGCAATTTGATAGAGGTGTCATCCACAACGGCCGAACGAACCACTATATCTTCAAGATGAAAGGAAAGGAGTACGTACTTCGCCCCATGTCTCCAAGCCAATTGATCGCCGACAAGAAAGCCACCCATCGTAGAGAGAATAGTGAGAGAGCGAGCCACCAAAAAGAGAGTGAGTGCCACAAGCCCAAATCGAGTGCCTCCACGATGAGCGACAAGAAGAACTTAGTTCTATTTGCCACCAAAAGTGAGATAAGAGGAGTGTGTGAGAACCCATCTAGTATCCTACACTATGTCCTTTTGTGCAAGGACAATGTAACACAAGCTAACACCTCTCACGCTCTACCTTTAGTGTTGTCTTCTATTTTGCAGGAATTTCAAGATGTTTTCCCCGACGAGCTACCTCCGGGACTACCTCCACTATGAGGCATCGAACACCGCATCGACCTCATCCCCGGAGCACCTATTCTGAACAAAGCTCCCTACCGCGTCAACCCCGAAGAACCCAAAGAAATACAAAGGCAAGTAAAGCATCTCATAGACCATGGACATGTGTGTGGAAGTTTGAGTCCTTGTGTCGTTCTGGTCATTCTTGTGCCAAAACGAGATGGTAGCTTTCGCATGTGCTCCAATTTTAGACCTATCAATGCTATCACCGTTCGCTATAGGTATCCCATTCCAAGCCTTGATGATATGCTTGATGAACTTAGTGGTGCCACTATATTCTCCAAAATTGATCTTAAAAGTGGTTACTATCAAATCCTCATACACGAGGGTGATGAATGGAAAACCGCTTTCAAAACCAGTTTGGGTTGTATGAGTGGTTAGTCATGCCTATGGGTCTATCGGAAGCACCGGGTACTTTTATGCGTCTTATGAATCATGTCTTTCGCCCTTACATTGGTGTGTTTGTTGTGGTCTACTTTGATGATATTCTTATTTATAGCAAATCGCTTAAAGATCATGTCACCCATGTTCGAACTGTTTTGCAAACTCTTCGAAAAGAGCGTCTCTATGCTAACATGGAGAAGTGCCTTTTTAGCGTTGATAAGCTCGTTTTATTGGGTTTTGTTGTATCTTCTAAGGGTGTTCATGTTGATGAATCCAAGATCAATGCTATTAAAACTTGGCCACAACCAACCAACTTGCCTCAAGTGTGTAGCTTTCTTGGCCTTGCGGGTTTCTATCATCGCTTTGTGAAAGATTTTAGCACCATTGCTTCGCCTTTGCATACTTTGAGAAAGAAAAATGCGCCTTTTGTTTGGGGACCATCCCAAGATACCGCTTTCAATGAGCTTAAGAATTTGCTTACTCATGCTCCCGTGCTTGCTTTACCCAAATTTGACAAACCCTTTGAGATTCATTGTGATGCTAGTAGTAATGGCATAGGAGGTGTGTTAACGCAAGAGAAGTGCCCCATAGCTTACTTTAGTGAGAAACTATCTGGAGCGCAACTCAATTACCCCATCTATGAAAAAAAGAGCTATATGCTTTAGTGCGAGTTTTGCACGAATGGGAACACTATCTTCTCCCTCATGAATTCAACATTCATACCGATCATGAAACGCTCAAGTACCTGATATGTCTCCGACGTATCTACTTTTCCAAACACTTTTTCCCTTGTTTTGGACTCTAACTTGCATGATTTGAATGGAACTAACCCAGACTGACGTTGTTTTCAGCAGAATTACCATGTGTTATTTATGTGCAGAAACAAAAGTTCTCAGAATGACCTGAAACTTCACGGAACATCTATTCGGAAAATATAAAAAATACCTGCAAAAGATGAAGGCTGGGGGGGCACCACCTGTCCACGAGGGTGGGGGCGCGCCTGTCCCCCCTAGGGCGTGCCCCCCTACCTCGTGGGCCCCCTGGAGCTCCTCCGACCTCAAGACCAACTCTATATATTTGCTTTCGGGGAGAAAAAAATCAGAGGGAAGGAATCATCGCGTTTTACGATACGGAGCCGCCGCCAAGCCCTAAAACCTCTCGGGAGGGCTGATCTAGAGTCCGTTCGGGGCTCCGGAGAGGGGAATTCATCGCCATCGTCATCATCAACCATCCTCCATCACCAATTTCATGATGCTCACCGCCGTGCGTAAGTAATTCAATCATAGGCTTGCTAGGCGGTGATGGGTTGGATGGTATCTATCATGTAATCGAGTTAGTTTTGTTAGGGTTTGATCCCTAGTATCCACTATGTTCTGAGATTGATGTTGCTATGACTTTGCTATGCTTAATGCTTGTCACTAGGGCCCGAGTGCCATGATTTCAGATCTAAACCTATTATGCTTTCATCAATATATGAGAGTTCTTGATCCTATCTTGCAAGTCTATAGTCACCTATTATGTGTTATGATCCGTTAACCCCGAAGTGACAATAATCGGGATACTTACCGGTGATGACCGTAGTTTGAGGAGTTCATGTATTCACTATGTGTTAATGCTTTGTTCCGGTACTCTATTAAAAGGAGGTCTTAATATCCCTTAGTTTTCGTAAGGACCCCGCTGCCACGGGAGGGTAGGACAAAATATGTCATGCAAGTTCTTTTCCATAAGCACGTATGACTATATTCGGAATACATGCCTACATTACATTGATGAACTGGAGCTAGTTCTGTGTCACCCTAGGTTATGACTGTTACATGATGAACCGCATCCGGCATAATTCTCCATCACTGATCCATTGCCTACGAGCTTTCCATATATTGTTCTTCGCTTATTTGCTTTTCCGTTGCTATTGCTATCATCACTACAAAATACCAAAAACATTACTTTTGCTACTGTTACCTTTTGCTACCGTTACCACTACTATCATATTACTTTGCTACTAAACACTCTACTGCAGATATTAAGTTTCCAGGTGTGGTTGAATTGACAACTCAGCTGCTAATACTTGAGAATATTCTTTGGCTCCCCTTGTGTCGAATCAATAAATTTGGGTTGAATACTCTACCCTCGAAAACTGTTGTGATCCCCTATACTTGTAGGTTATCAGTACCTTAAGGGTCAAACCAAGTTGAACAAGCGTCATGCTAAATGGAGTGAATTCATTGAGTCTTTTCCTTATGTCATCAAGTACATCAAAGGTAAGGAAAATGTTGTGGTGGACGCTCTTTCCCGCATATGCATGCTTGTTACTCAACTTGAATTGGATGTCATTGGCTTTGAGCACATAAAAGACTTGTATGAGCATGATCCTACTTTTGCTATTCCTTATGACAAATGTTTGAAGCATACCTTTTGGGAACGCTATTACATCAAAGATGGGTATCTTATGAGAGCTAACAAACTTTGCATCCCCGAGTCTTCTCTTCGTTTGTTGCTTTTGCAGGAATCTCATGGAGGAGGACTAATGGGACATTTTGGACGCGACAAGACTTTCGCTACGCTCTCCAAGAACTATTATTGGCCCAAGATGTTTTGCGACGTCAATCGCTTCACCAACCGATGCTCTACATGTCGCAAAGCTAAGTCTAAAGCTCAATCCCATGGCCTTTACATGCCTCTCCCAATTCCATACCAACCATGGGAAGATATTAGCATGGATTTTGTACTTGGTTTGCCTAGAACTAGAAATGGAAAGGATTCGGTATTTGTTGTTGTGGACCGTTTCTCTAAGATGGCACATTTCATTCCTTGCAACAAGATAGACGATTCTTCACATGTTGCCAACCTCTTTTGTAGGGAAATATTGCGTCTACATGGAGTGCCAAAGACGATTGTCTCGGTCCGCGATGTCAAGTTCCTAAGCTACTTTTGGAAGACCCCATGCGCCAAGCTCGGAATCAAGCTACTCTTCTCCACGGCTTACCACCCTCAAACCGATGGCCAAACGGAGGTGACCAACCGCACACTCTCCGCTCTACTTCGAGTGCTAATAAAGAAGAACATCAAGGAGTGGGAGGAGTGTCTACCTGTCGCCGAGTTCGCCTACAACTGCGCAAGACACTCAACAACCAGCAAGTCCCCCTTCGAGGTCGTCTACGGATTCAACCCTTTGTCCTCATTGGACATTCTTCCTCTACCACTCCAAGAGCGCATCAATATGGATGCAAGTGCACGTGTGAACCATCTCAAGAAGGTGCATGAAGATACAAGGCAAACCATCGAGCACCAAGTACAACGACTTGCGACCAAGCGCAACATCAACAAGCACCCCATGGTATTCAACATTGGAGATCTTGTGTGGATACACCTTCGCAAGGACCGCTTCCCAAACGAACGCAAGTCCAAACTTCGACCACGAGCGGATGGACCCTTCAAGGTGCTTGAATGCTACAACAACAACGCATACAAGATCGACCTCCAGCGTGACAAGTACTCAGTGACCGACATCTTCAACGTCAAAGATCCCTCGCCCTACCATGGTGATGAGGATTTTGATCCGAGGTCGGATCTTCCCCAAGGGAGGGGAGATGATGCAGAGCATCCTACGGTCATCCTGAAGGAAATATGCCCTAGAGGCAATAATAAAGTTATTATTTATTTCCTTATATCATGATAAATGTTTTTTATTCATGCTAGAATTGTATTAACCAGAAACATGATACATGTGTGAATACATAGACAAACAGAGTGTCACTAGTATGCCTCTACTTGACTAGCTCGTTGATCAAAGATGGTTATGTTTCCTAGCCATAAACATGAGTTGTCATTTGATTAACGGGATCACATAATTAGGATAATGATGTGATTGACTTGACCCATTCTGTTAGATTAGCACTTGATCATTTAGTTTGTTGCTACTGCTTTCTTCATGACTTATACATGTTCCTATGACTATGAGATTATGCAACTCCCGAGTATCGGAGGAACACTTTCTGTGCTACCAAACGTCACAACGTAACTGGGTGATTATAAAGGTTCTCTACAGGTGTCTCCGATGGTGCTTGTTGAGTTGGCATAGATCAAGAATAGGATTTGTCACTCCAATTGTCGGAGAGGTATCTCTGGGCCCTCTCCGTAATACACATCACTATAAGCCTTGCAAGCATTGTGACTAATGAGTTAGTTGCGGGATGATGCATTATGGAACGATTAAAGAGACTTGCCGGTAACGAGATTGAACTAGGTATTGAGATACCGATAATCGAATCTCGGGCAAGTAACATACCGATGACAAAGGGAACAACATATGTTGTTATGCGGTTTGACCGATAAAGATCTTCGTAGAATATCTAGGAGCCAATATGAGCATCCAGGTTCCGCTATTGGTTATTGACCGGAGATGTGTCTCGGTCATGTCTACATAGTTCTCGAACCCGTAGGGTCCGCACGCTTAAAGTTTGATGACGGTTATATTATGAGTTTATGTGTTTTGATGTACCGAAGGTAGTTCAGAGTCCCGGATGAGATCGGGGACATGACAAGGAGTCTCTAAATGGTCGAGACGTAAAGATCGATATATTGGACGACTATATTCCGACATCGGAAAGGTTCCGAGTGGTTCAGGTATTTTTCGAAGTACCAAGGAGTTACGGGAATGCGGTGGAAGAAGTATATGGGACTTATTGGGCTTTAGGGGAGAGAGAGAGGCAGGCCGCCCCCCCCCCCCCTAATGACTAGTCTGAATTGGACTAGGGGGAGGGGCGACACCCCCTCCTTCCTTCTCTTCCCTCTTTCCCTTCCTTGTCTCCTACTCCTACTACTTGGAAGGGGAGGAATCCTACTCCCGGTGGGAGTAGGACTCCTCCAGGGAGCGCCATAGGGGCCGGCCCTCTCCCCCTCCTCCACTCCTTTATATACGTGGCCAGGGGGCACCCCATAGACACAACAATTGATCTCTTGGATCTTTTAGCCGTGTGCGGTGCCTCTCTCCACCATAGTCCACCTCGATAATATCGTAGCGGTGCTTAGGCGAAGCCCTGCAACGGTAGAACATCAACATCATCACCACGCCGTCGTGCTGACGGAACTCTCCCTCAAAGCTCGGCTAGATCGGAGTTTGAGGGACGTCATCGAGTTGAACGTGTGCAGAACTCAGAGGTGTCGATCGTTCGGTACTTGATCGGTCGGATCGTGAAGACATACGACTACATCAACCGCGTTGTGCTAACGCTTATGCTTTCGGTCTACAAGGGTACGTGGACACACTCTCCCCTCTCGTTGCTATGCATCACCATGATCTTGCATGTGCGTAGGAATTATTTTGAAATTACTACGTTCCCCAACAGTGGTATCAGAGACAGGTTTCATGCGTTGATGTTATATGCACGAGTAGAACACAAGTGAGTTGTGGGTGATACAAGTCATACTGCTTACCAGCATGTCATACTTTGGTTCGGCGGTATTGTTGGATGAAGCGGACCGGACCGACATTACACGTTCGCTTACGCGAGACTGGTTCTACCGACGTGCTTTGCACACAAGTGGCTGGCGGTGTCAGTTTCTCCAACTTTAGTTGAACCGAGTGTGGCTACGCCCGGTCCTTGAGAAGGTTAAAACAGCATTAACTTGACGAACTATCATTGTGGTTTCGATGCATAGGTAAGAACTGTTCTTGCTCAGCCCGTAGCAGCCATGTAAAACTTGCAACAACAGAGTAGAGGACGTATAACTTGTTTTTGCAGGGCATGTTGTGATGTGATATGGTCAAGACGTGATGAGATATAAATTGTTGTATGAGATGATCATGTTTTGTTAAAATAATCAGCAACTGGCAGGAGCCTTATGGTTGTCTCTTCATTGCATAAGATGCAAGCGCCATATAATTGCTTTACTTTATCGCTATGCGGTAGCAATAGTTGCAAAAGAAATAATTGGCGAGACGACCATATGATGACACATTGATGGAGATCAAGATGATGAAGATCATGGTGTCATGCCGGTGATGACGGAGATCATGACGGTACTTTGGAGATGGCGATCAAAGGTGCAAGATGATCATGGCCATATCATGTCACATATTTTGATTGCATGTGATATTTATCCTTTATGCATCTTATTTTGCTTTGTTTGATGGTAGCATTATAAGATGATCTCTCACTAAATTTCAAGGTAAAAGTGTTCTCCTTGAGTATGCATCATTGCCAAAGTTCGTCGTGCCGAGATACCGCGTGATGATCGGGTGTGATAAGCTCTACGTTCATCTACAACGGGTGCAAGCCAGTTTTGCACATGCGGAATACTCGGGTTAAACTTGACGAGCCTAGCATATGCAGATATGGCCTCGGAACACTGGAGATCGAAAGGTCGAGCGTGAATTATATAGTAGATATGATCAACATAGTGATGTTCACCATTGAAAACTACTCCATCTCACGTGATGATCGGACATGGTTTAGTTGATTTGGATCACGTGATCATTTAGATTACTAGAGGGATGTCTATCTAAGTGGGAGTTCTTAAGTAATATGATTAATTGAACTTACATTTATCATGAACTTAGTCCTGATAGTATTTGCATATCTATGTTGTAGATCAATAGCTCGCACATAGCTTCCCCGTTTATTTTTGATATGTTCCTAGAGAAAAATAAATTGAAAGGTGTTAGTATCAATGATGTGGATTGGATCCGTGATCTGAGGATTATCCTCATTGCTGCACAGAAATATTATGTCCTTAATGCACCTCTAGGTGACGGACCTATTGCAGGAGCATATGCAGACGTTATGAACGTTTGGCAAAGCTGGGTATGATGACTACTTGATAGTTTAGTGCACCATGCTTCACAGCTTAGAACCGGGACTTCAAAAATGTTTTGAATGCCACGGAGCATATAAGATGTTCCAAGAGTTGAAATTAGTATTTCAAACTCATGCCCATGTCGAAAGGTATGAGACCTTTGACAGTACTTTGCCTACAAAGATGGAGGAGAATAGCTCAACCAGTGAGCATGTGCTCAGATTGTCGGGGTACTGCAATTGCTTGAATCAAGTGGGAGTTAATCTTCCAGATAAGATAGTAATTGACAAAGTTCTCTAGTCACTATCACCAAGTTACTAGAACTTGGTGATGAACTATAATATGCAAGGGATAACGGAAACGATTCCCAAGCTCTTCGTGATGCAGAAATCAACGAAGGTAGAAATCAAGAAAAGCATCAAGTGTTGATGGTTGACAAGACCACTAGTTTCAAGAAAAGGGCAAAGGGAAGAAGGGGAACTTCAAGAAGAACGGCAAGCAAGTTGCTTCTCAAGTGAAGAAGCCCAAGTCTAGACCTAAGCCTGAGACTAAGTGCTTCTACTTCAAAGGGACTGGTCACTGGAAGCAGAATTACCCCAAGTATTTGGCGGATAAGAAGGATGGCAAAGTGAATAAAGGTATATTTGATATACATGTTATTGATGTGTACTTTACTAGTGTTTATAGAAACCCCTCGGTATTTGATACTAGTTCAGTTGCTAAGATTAGTAACTCGAAACGGGAGTTGCAGAATGAATAGAGACTAGTTAAGGGTGAAGTGATGATGTGTGTTGGAAGTGGTTCCAAAATTGATATGATCATCATCGCACACTCCCTATACTTTCGGGATTAGTGTTGAACCTAAATAAATGTTATTTGGTGTTTGCATTAAGCATGAATATGATTGGATCATGTTTATTGCAATACGGTTATTCATTTAAGTCAAAGAATAATTGTTGTTCTATTGACATGAATAAAACCTTCTATGGTCATACACTCAATATAAATGGTTTATTGAATCTCGATCGTTGTGATACACATATTCATAATATTGAAGCCAAAAGATGCAAAGTTAATAATGATAGTGCAACTTATTTG
Organism: Triticum aestivum; assembly: GCF_018294505.1. NCBI lineage: Eukaryota > Viridiplantae > Streptophyta > Magnoliopsida > Poales > Poaceae > Triticum > Triticum aestivum. The sequence continues at coordinate 722,350,833 of NC_057800.1, read as the reverse complement.
TGGCACTGTCGTTTGGGTCATATCGGTGTAAAGCGCATGAAGAAACTCCATAAAGATGGACTTTTGGAATCACTTGGTTATGAATCATTTGATGCTTGCGAACCGTGCCTTTTGGGCAAGATGACTAAAACTCCGTTCTCCGGAACAATGGAACGAGCTACTGACTTGTTGGAAATAATACATACCGATGTATGCGGTCCAATGAGTGTTAATGCTCATGGCGGGTATCATTATTTTCTGACCTTCACAGATGATTTGAGCAGATATGAGTATATCTACTTAATGAAGCACAAGTCTGAAACATTTGAAAAGTTCAAATAATTTCAGAGTGAAGTGGAAAATCATCATAACAAGAAAATAAAGTTTCTACGATCTGATCGTGGAGGTAAATATTTGAGTTACGAGTTTGGTCTTCATTTGAAACAATGCGGAATAGTTTCGCAACTCACGCCACCCAGAACACCACATCGTAATGGTGTGTCCGAACATCGTAACCGCACTTTATTAGATATGGTGCGATCTATGATGTCTCTTACCGATCTACCACTATCATTTTGGGGTTATGCATTAGAGACAGCTGCATTCACGTTAAAAAAGGGTACCATCTAAGTCCGTTGAGACGACACAATATGAACTGTGGTTTGGCAGGAAACCAAAGTTGTCATTTCTTAAAGTTTGGGGTTGCGATGCTTATGTGAAAAAGTTTCATCCTGATAAGCTCAAACCCAAAATCGGAGAAATGTGTCTTCATAGGATACCCAAAGGAGACTATTGGGTACACCTTCTATCACAGATCCGAAGGCAAGACATTCGTTGTTGAGAATGGATACTTTCTAGAGAAGGGGTTTTTCTCGAAAGAAGTGAGTGGGAGGAAAGTAGAACTTGATGAGGTAATTGTACCTGCTCCCTTATTGGAAAGTAGTTCATCGCAGAAATCTGTTTCTATCACTCCTACACCAATTAGTGAGGAAGCTAATGATGATGATCATGTAACTTCAGATCAAGTTACTACTGAACCTCGTAGGTCAACCAGAGTGAGATCCGCGCCAGAGTGGTACGGTAATCCTGTTCTGGAGGTCATGTTAATTGACCATGACGAACCTACGAACTATGAGGAAGCGATGTGAGCCCAGATTCCGCGAAATGGTTTGAGACCATGAAATCTGAGATGGGATCCATGTATGAGAACAAAGTATGGACTTTGATTGACTTGCCCGATGATCGGTGAATTATTAAGAATAAATGGATCTTCAAGAGGAAGACGGACGCTGATAGTGGTGTTACTATCTACAAAGCTTGAATTTTCAAAAAATGTTTTCGACAAGTTCAAGGTGTTGACTACGATGAAATTTTCTCACTCGTATCGATGTTTAAAAGTCTGTCCAAATCATGTTAGCAGTCACCGCATTCTATGAAATCTGGCAAATGGATGTCAAAACTGTATTCCTTAATGGATTTCTTAAAGAAGAGTTATATATGATGCAACCAGAAGGTTTTGTCGATCCTAAAGGTGCTAACAAAGTGAGCAAGCTCTAGCGATCCATCTATGGATGGGTGCAAGCATCTCGGAGTTGGAATATATGCTTTGATAAAATGATCAAAGCATATGGTTTTATACAGACTTGCGGTGAAGCCTGTATTTACAAGAAAGTGAGTGGGAGCACTACAGCATTTCTGATAAGTATATGTGAATGACATATTGTTGATCAGAAATAATGTACAATTTTCTGGAAAGCATAAAGGAGTGTTTGAAAAGAGTTTTTCAAAGAAATACCTCGATGAAGCTGCTTACACATTGAGCATCAAGATCTATAGAGATAGATCAAGACGCTTGATAAGTTTTTTCAATGAGTACATACCTTGACAAGATTTTGAAATAGTTCAAAATGGAACAGTCAAAGAAGGAGTTCTTGCATGTGTTGCAAGGTGTGAAGTTGAGTAAAGACTCAAAACCCGACCACGGCAGAAAATAGAAAGAGAATGAAAAGTCATTCCCTATGCCTTAGTCATAGGTTCTATAAAGTATGCTATGCTGTTTACCAGTCCTATTGTATACCTTAGCATTTTCTGGCAAGGGAGTACAATAGTGATCTAGGAGTAGATCGCCGGACAGCAGTCAAAATTATCCTTAGAGGACTAAGGAAACATTTCTCGGTTATGGAGGTGATAAAAGAGTTCGCCGTAAAGAGTTACGTCGATGCAAGCTTTTTACATCGATCTAGATGACTCTAAGTCTCGATCTGGATACATATTGAAAGTGGGAGCAATTAGCTAGAGTAGATCCGTGCAGAGCATGGTAGACATATAAATTTGCAAAATACATACGGATCTGCATGTTGCAGACCCGTAGGCTAAACTACATGATCATCCGGCCGCTGGAGACTTCGACTACAGCAGCATCTAGTCGCCGAGCATCTACAGGCCCCGGACAACCGGCCCCAGCCCAGACATCTGGCCCGGTCCGGAAATCTGGCCTCAAGCTCGGATATCCGGACACCACCGAACCAGAGAGCAGCCAGGCCAGCGCCTCCAGCCCGGACATCCGGCCCGACGCCCAGACGTCCGGCCTCCCCTGTCTGCACAATGTAAGGGCCAAGGCCCGTGTACCCCTTCGCCCACCTAGACTATATATACTCTCCTCCTACCTATGTTTTAGGGTTAGCATTGGTTTAGCTCATATTAGAGATAGAGCATTGCTCATCCACATCGGATCTACTCCACGAGAGAGACCGTGGCACCTCTTCGGAGAAGATCCCTTTGGATTCAAGACCTCCTTGCAGAGAAGAACATCAAGACCTCCTCGGAGAAGACCAGCTACCTTTGTACCGTCCCTAGTTGACCGTGGATCGTGTGATCTCTTATGTACTCGAGGATCTAGCATATGTGTGACTATTTCTTGTTGGTTTAGTGATTTTCTCGTGTTTCCTCTCGTGTTTCCCCTCATGTTTTCCCTCATGTTCTTCGTGTTCATCGCAGGATCCGCTCCTTCCGTGAAAGATCGGGCGATTGGGGTTCTACCCTACATAGGGGGGGCGCCCTCAAGCTTGTGGGCCCCTTGGGCATCGTCTCGCGTTAATTCTTTTTCCCAAACATCACAAATATTCCAAAATAAATCCCCATAAATTTTTATCGCGTTTGGACTTCGTTTGGTATGGATATTCTGCGAAACAAAAAATATGTAACAAATAGGAACTGACACACGGCACTGGATCAATATGTTAGTCCCAAAAATAATATAAAATGTTGCCAAAAGTATATGAAAGATGTCATGAGAGCACGCTTTGTGCCTACCTACTACAACCGTGACCTCTTCAAGAAACTCCAACTACTCAAGCAAGGAACCAAGAGTGTTGAAGAGTACTACAAGGAGAGGAGATTGCCATGATAAGAGCCAATGTCATGGAAGATGACGAGCAAACAATGGCATGTTTCTTGAATGGACTCATCCATCCTATCAAGAAGATCGCCGACTTCCAACCATACTCGAACGTGATCGAGATAGTGCATCAAGCTACCAAAGCGGAACGTCAAGTGCAAGACGATTACAAGTATGCCAAGTTCGCATCCAAGTCATACGGCTTCTCCAACACCCAAGCTTCTACACCATCTACCAAGCCTTCTACAACCAACATCGACAAATCGAGTTCCAAGAAAACTTCGACTACTCCAAGTCATCCTACTACAAGCAACTTCAAGCCGAGAGCTTCATCATCATCAACCCCCACCGATGAGACTGTTAAGACAAGTTCCTTCAAATGCTTCACATGCGGAGGCCGAGGCCACAAGTCCTACGAGTGCATTAACAAGCGTACCATGATCCTCAACGACGACGGCACTTATAACTCAATGAGTGAAGGAGAAATGGACGCTCTTGAGCAAGTCACCATGCACCGGCAAGTGAACAATGAAGAAGAACAAGTCTTTTGTGATGAAGATTCAAGTCCAGCTCTAGTTGTCTCCAAGGTCTTGACTCTTCAACATCACCAAGAAGAAGACCAACGATGCCACATCTTTCATGCCAAGGCCGGCATCAATGGAAGATCCGTCAAGGTCATCATCGATGGAGGGAGTTGTCATAACCTTGCAAGTGAAGAACTTTGCTCCAAGCTCCAATTGCCCAAGACGAAGCACCCACATCCCTACAAAGTGCAATGGCTTAGCGACTCCGGCACTATCCAAGTCGAGCATCGAGTACAAGTCTCCTTCAAAATTGGTGCCTACGACGACACTTTGGAGTGTGACGTCGTTCCAATGACCATTTGCCACCTTCTTCTTGGATGCCCATGGCAATTTGATAGAGGTGTCATCCACAACGGCCGAACGAACCACTATATCTTCAAGATGAAAGGAAAGGAGTACGTACTTCGCCCCATGTCTCCAAGCCAATTGATCGCCGACAAGAAAGCCACCCATCGTAGAGAGAATAGTGAGAGAGCGAGCCACCAAAAAGAGAGTGAGTGCCACAAGCCCAAATCGAGTGCCTCCACGATGAGCGACAAGAAGAACTTAGTTCTATTTGCCACCAAAAGTGAGATAAGAGGAGTGTGTGAGAACCCATCTAGTATCCTACACTATGTCCTTTTGTGCAAGGACAATGTAACACAAGCTAACACCTCTCACGCTCTACCTTTAGTGTTGTCTTCTCTTTTGCAGGAATTTCAAGATGTTTTCCCCGACGAGCTACCTCCGGGACTACCTCCACTATGAGGCATCGAACACCGCATCGACCTCATCCCCGGAGCACCTATTCTGAACAAAGCTCCCTACCGCGTCAACCCCGAAGAACCCAAAGAAATACAAAGGCAAGTAAAGCATCTCATAGACCATGGACATGTGTGTGGAAGTTTGAGTCCTTGTGTCGTTCCGGTCATTCTTGTGCCAAAACGAGATGGTAGCTTTCGCATGTGCTCCAATTTTAGACCTATCAATGCTATCACCGTTCGCTATAGGTATCCCATTCCAAGCCTTGATGATATGCTTGATGAACTTAGTGGTGCCACTATATTCTCCAAAATTGATCTTAAAAGTGGTTACTATCAAATCCTCATACACGAGGGTGATGAATGGAAAACCGCTTTCAAAACCAGTTTGGGTTGTATGAGTGGTTAGTCATGCCTATGGGTCTATCGGAAGCACCGGGTACTTTTATGCGTCTTATGAATCATGTCTTTCGCCCTTACATTGGTGTGTTTGTTGTGGTCTACTTTGATGATATTCTTATTTATAGCAAATCGCTTAAAGATCATGTCACCCATGTTCGAACTGTTTTGCAAACTCTTCGAAAAGAGCGTCTCTATGCTAACATGGAGAAGTGCCTTTTTAGCGTTGATAAGCTCGTTTTATTGGGTTTTGTTGTATCTTCTAAGGGTCTTCATGTTGATGAATCCAAGATCAATGCTATTAAAACTTGGCCACAACCAACCAACTTGCCTCAAGTGTGTAGCTTTCTTGGCCTTGCGGGTTTCTATCATCGCTTTGTGAAAGATTTTAGCACCATTGCTTCGCCTTTGCATACTTTGAGAAAGAAAAATGCGCCTTTTGTTTGGGGACCATCCCAAGATACCGCTTTCAATGAGCTTAAGAATTTGCTTACTCATGCTCCCGTGCTTGCTTTACCCAAATTTGACAAACCCTTTGAGATTCATTGTGATGCTAGTAGTAATGGCATAGGAGGTGTGTTAACGCAAGAGAAGTGCCCCATAGCTTACTTTAGTGAGAAACTATCTGGAGCGCAACTCAATTACCCCATCTATGAAAAAAAGAGCTATATGCTTTAGTGCGAGTTTTGCACGAATGGGAACACTATCTTCTCCCTCATGAATTCAACATTCATACCGATCATGAAACGCTCAAGTACCTGATACGTCTCCGACGTATCTACTTTTCCAAACACTTTTTCCCTTGTTTTGGACTCTAACTTGCATGATTTGAATGGAACTAACCCAGACTGACGTTGTTTTCAGCAGAATTACCATGTGTTATTTATGTGCAGAAACAAAAGTTCTCAGAATGACCTGAAACTTCACGGAACATCTATTCGGAAAATATAAAAAATACCTGCAAAAGATGAAGGCTGGGGGGGCACCACCTGTCCACGAGGGTGGGGGCGCGCCTGTCCCCCCTAGGGCGTGCCCCCCTACCTCGTGGGCCCCCTGGAGCTCCTCCGACCTCAAGACCAACTCTATATATTTGCTTTCGGGGAGAAAAAAATCAGAGGGAAGGAATCATCGCGTTTTACGATACGGAGCCGCCGCCAAGCCCTAAAACCTCTCGGGAGGGCTGATCTAGAGTCCGTTCGGGGCTCCGGAGAGGGGAATTCATCGCCATCGTCATCATCAACCATCCTCCATCACCAATTTCATGATGCTCACCGCCGTGCGTAAGTAATTCAATCATAGGCTTGCTAGGCGGTGATGGGTTGGATGGTATCTATCATGTAATCGAGTTAGTTTTGTTAGGGTTTGATCCCTAGTATCCACTATGTTCTGAGATTGATGTTGCTATGACTTTGCTATGCTTAATGCTTGTCACTAGGGCCCGAGTGCCATGATTTCAGATCTAAACCTATTATGCTTTCATCAATATATGAGAGTTCTTGATCCTATCTTGCAAGTCTATAGTCACCTATTATGTGTTATGATCCGTTAACCCCGAAGTGACAATAATCGGGATACTTACCGGTGATGACCGTAGTTTGAGGAGTTCATGTATTCACTATGTGTTAATGCTTTGTTCCGGTACTCTATTAAAAGGAGGTCTTAATATCCCTTAGTTTTCGTAAGGACCCCGCTGCCACGGGAGGGTAGGACAAAATATGTCATGCAAGTTCTTTTCCATAAGCACGTATGACTATATTCGGAATACATGCCTACATTACATTGATGAACTGGAGCTAGTTCTGTGTCACCCTAGGTTATGACTGTTACATGATGAACCGCATCCGGCATAATTCTCCATCACTGATCCATTGCCTACGAGCTTTCCATATATTGTTCTTCGCTTATTTGCTTTTCCGTTGCTATTGCTATCATCACTACAAAATACCAAAAACATTACTTTTGCTACTGTTACCTTTTGCTACCGTTACCACTACTATCATATTACTTTGCTACTAAACACTCTACTGCAGATATTAAGTTTCCAGGTGTGGTTGAATTGACAACTCAGCTGCTAATACTTGAGAATATTCTTTGGCTCCCCTTGTGTCGAATCAATAAATTTGGGTTGAATACTCTACCCTCGAAAACTGTTGTGATCCCCTATACTTGTAGGTTATCAGTACCTTAAGGGTCAAACCAAGTTGAACAAGCGTCATGCTAAATGGAGTGAATTCATTGAGTCTTTTCCTTATGTCATCAAGTACATCAAAGGTAAGGAAAATGTTGTGGTGGACGCTCTTTCCCGCATATGCATGCTTGTTACTCAACTTGAATTGGATGTCATTGGCTTTGAGCACATAAAAGACTTGTATGAGCATGATCCTACTTTTGCTATTCCTTATGACAAATGTTTGAAGCATACCTTTTGGGAACGCTATTACATCAAAGATGGGTATCTTATGAGAGCTAACAAACTTTGCATCCCCGAGTCTTCTCTTCGTTTGTTGCTTTTGCAGGAATCTCATGGAGGAGGACTAATGGGACATTTTGGACGCGACAAGACTTTCGCTACGCTCTCCAAGAACTATTATTGGCCCAAGATGTTTTGCGACGTCAATCGCTTCACCAACCGATGCTCTACATGTCGCAAAGCTAAGTCTAAAGCTCAATCCCATGGCCTTTACATGCCTCTCCCAATTCCATACCAACCATGGGAAGATATTAGCATGGATTTTGTACTTGGTTTGCCTAGAACTAGAAATGGAAAGGATTCGGTATTTGTTGTTGTGGACCGTTTCTCTAAGATGGCACATTTCATTCCTTGCAACAAGATAGACGATTCTTCACATGTTGCCAACCTCTTTTGTAGGGAAATATTGCGTCTACATGGAGTGCCAAAGACGATTGTCTCGGTCCGCGATGTCAAGTTCCTAAGCTACTTTTGGAAGACCCCATGCGCCAAGCTCGGAATCAAGCTACTCTTCTCCACGGCTTACCACCCTCAAACCGATGGCCAAACGGAGGTGACCAACCGCACACTCTCCGCTCTACTTCGAGTGCTAATAAAGAAGAACATCAAGGAGTGGGAGGAGTGTCTACCTGTCGCCGAGTTCGCCTACAACTGCGCAAGACACTCAACAACCAGCAAGTCCCCCTTCGAGGTCGTCTACGGATTCAACCCTTTGTCCTCATTGGACATTCTTCCTCTACCACTCCAAGAGCGCATCAATATGGATGCAAGTGCACGTGTGAACCATCTCAAGAAGGTGCATGAAGATACAAGGCAAACCATCGAGCACCAAGTACAACGACTTGCGACCAAGCGCAACATCAACAAGCACCCCATGGTATTCAACATTGGAGATCTTGTGTGGATACACCTTCGCAAGGACCGCTTCCCAAACGAACGCAAGTCCAAACTTCGACCACGAGCGGATGGACCCTTCAAGGTGCTTGAATGCTACAACAACAATGCATACAAGATCGACCTCCAGCGTGACAAGTACTCAGTGACCGACATCTTCAACGTCAAAGATCCCTCGCCCTACCATGGTGATGAGGATTTTGATCCGAGGTCGGATCTTCCCCAAGGGAGGGGAGATGATGCAGAGCATCCTACGGTCATCCTGAAGGAAATATGCCCTAGAGGCAATAATAAAGTTATTATTTATTTCCTTATATCATGATAAATGTTTTTTATTCATGCTAGAATTGTATTAACCAGAAACATGATACATGTGTGAATACATAGACAAACAGAGTGTCACTAGTATGCCTCTACTTGACTAGCTCGTTGATCAAAGATGGTTATGTTTCCTAGCCATAGACATGAGTTGTCATTTGATTAACGGGATCACATAATTAGGATAATGATGTGATTGACTTGACCCATTCTGTTAGATTAGCACTTGATCATTTAGTTTGTTGCTACTGCTTTCTTCATGACTTATACATGTTCCTATGACTATGAGATTATGCAACTCCCGAGTATCGGAGGAACACTTTCTGTGCTACCAAACGTCACAACGTAACTGGGTGATTATAAAGGTTCTCTACAGGTGTCTCCGATGGTGCTTGTTGAGTTGGCATAGATCAAGAATAGGATTTGTCACTCCAATTGTTGGAGAGGTATCTCTGGGCCCTCTCCGTAATACACATCACTATAAGCCTTGCAAGCATTGTGACTAATGAGTTAGTTGCGGCATGATGCATTATGGAACGATTAAAGAGACTTGCCGGTAACGAGATTGAACTAGGTATTGAGATACCGATAATCGAATCTCGGGCAAGTAACATACCGATGACAAAGGGAACAACATATGTTGTTATGCGGTTTGACCGATAAAGATCTTCGTAGAATATCTAGGAGCCAATATGAGCATCCAGGTTCCGCTATTGGTTATTGACCGGAGATGTGTCTCGGTCATGTCTACATAGTTCTCGAACCCGTAGGGTCCGCACGCTTAAAGTTTGATGACGGTTATATTATGAGTTTATGTGTTTTGATGTACCGAAGGTAGTTCAGAGTCCCGGATGAGATCGGGGACATGACAAGGAGTCTCTAAATGGTCGAGACGTAAAGATCGATATATTGACGACTATATTCCGACATCGGAAAGGTTCCGAGTGGTTCAGGTATTTTTCGAAGTACCAAGGAGTTACGGGAATGCGGTGGAAGAAGTATATGGGACTTATTGGGCTTTAGGGGAGAGAGAGAGGCAGGCCCCCCCCCCTAATGACTAGTCTGAATTGGACTAGGGGGAGGGGCGACACCCCCTCCTTCCTTCTCTTCCCTCTTTCCCTTCCTTGTCTCCTACTCCTACTACTTGGAAGGGGAGGAATCCTACTCCCGGTGGGAGTAGGACTCCTCCAGGGAGCGCCATAGGGGCCGGCCCTCTCCCCCTCCTCCACTCCTTTATATACGTGGCCAGGGGGCACCCCATAGACACAACAATTGATCTCTTGGATCTTTTAGCCGTGTGCGGTGCCTCTCTCCACCATAGTCCACCTCGATAATATCGTAGCGGTGCTTAGGCGAAGCCCTGCAACGGTAGAACATCAACATCATCACCACGCCGTCGTGCTGACGGAACTCTCCCTCAAAGCTCGGCTAGATCGGAGTTTGAGGGACGTCATCGAGTTGAACGTGTGCAGAACTCAGAGGTGTCGATCGTTCGGTACTTGATCGGTCGGATCGTGAAGACATACGACTACATCAACCGCGTTGTGCTAACGCTTATGCTTTCGGTCTACAAGGGTACGTGGACACACTCTCCCCTCTCGTTGCTATGCATCACCATGATCTTGCATGTGCGTAGGAATTATTTTGAAATTACTACGTTCCCCAACAGTGGTATCAGAGACAGGTTTTATGCGTTGATGTTATATGCACGAGTAGAACACAAGTGAGTTGTGGGTGATACAAGTCATACTGCTTACCAGCATGTCATACTTTGGTTCGGCGGTATTGTTGGATGAAGCGGACCGGACCGACATTACACGTTCGCTTACGCGAGACTGGTTCTACCGACGTGCTTTGCACACAAGTGGCTGGCGGTGTCAGTTTCTCCAACTTTAGTTGAACCGAGTGTGGCTACGCCCGGTCCTTGAGAAGGTTAAAACAGCATTAACTTGACGAACTATCATTGTGGTTTCGATGCATAGGTAAGAACGGTTCTTGCTCAGCCCGTAGCAGCCATGTAAAACTTGCAACAACAGAGTAGAGGACGTATAACTTGTTTTTGCAGGGCATGTTGTGATGTGATATGGTCAAGACGTGATGAGATATAAATTGTTGTATGAGATGATCATGTTTTGTTAAAATAATCAGCAACTGGCAGGAGCCTTATGGTTGTCTCTTCATTGCATAAGATGCAAGCGCCATATAATTGCTTTACTTTATCGCTATGCGGTAGCAATAGTTGCAAAAGAAATAATTGGCGAGACGACCATATGATGACACATTGATGGAGATCAAGATGATGAAGATCATGGTGTCATGCCGGTGATGACGGAGATCATGACGGTACTTTGGAGATGGCGATCAAAGGTGCAAGATGATCATGGCCATATCATGTCACATATTTTGATTGCATGTGATATTTATCCTTTATGCATCTTATTTTGCTTTGTTTGATGGTAGCATTATAAGATGATCTCTCACTAAATTTCAAGGTAAAAGTGTTCTCCTTGAGTATGCATCGTTGCCAAAGTTCGTCGTGCCGAGACACCGCGTGATGATCGGGTGTGATAAGCTCTACGTTCATCTACAACGGGTGCAAGCCAGTTTTGCACATGCGGAATACTCGGGTTAAACTTGACGAGCCTAGCATATGCAGATATGGCCTCGGAACACTGGAGATCGAAAGGTCGAGCATGAATTATATAGTAGATATGATCAACATAGTGATGTTCACCATTGAAAACTACTCCATCTCACGTGATGATCGGACATGGTTTAGTTGATTTGGATCACGTGATCATTTAGATTACTAGAGGGATGTCTATCTAAGTGGGAGTTCTTAAGTAATATGATTAATTGAACTTACATTTATCATGAACTTAGTCCTGATAGTATTTGCATATCTATGTTGTAGATCAATAGCTCGCACATAGCTTCCCCGTTTATTTTTGATATGTTCCTAGAGAAAAATAAATTGAAAGGTGTTAGTATCAATGATGCGGATTGGATCCGTGATCTGAGGATTATCCTCATTGCTGCACAGAAATATTATGTCCTTAATGCACCTCTAGGTGACGGACCTATTGCAGGAGCATATGCAGACGTTATGAACGTTTGGCAAAGCTGGGTATGATGACTACTTGATAGTTTAGTGCACCATGCTTCACAGCTTAGAACCGGGACTTCAAAAATGTTTTGAATGCCACGGAGCATATAAGATGTTCCAAGAGTTGAAATTAGTATTTCAAACTCATGCCCATGTCGAAAGGTATGAGACCTTTGACAGTACTTTGCCTACAAAGATGGAGGAGAATAGCTCAACCAGTGAGCATGTGCTCAGATTGTCGGGGTACTGCAATTGCTTGAATCAAGTGGGAGTTAATCTTCCAGATAAGATAGTAATTGACAAAGTTCTCTAGTCACTATCACCAAGTTACTAGAACTTGGTGATGAACTATAATATGCAAGGGATAACGGAAACGATTCCCAAGCTCTTCGTGATGCAGAAATCAACGAAGGTAGAAATCAAGAAAAGCATCAAGTGTTGATGGTTGACAAGACCACTAGTTTCAAGAAAAGGGCAAAGGGAAGAAGGGGAACTTCAAGAAGAACGGCAAGCAAGTTGCTTCTCAAGTGAAGAAGCCCAAGTCTAGACCTAAGCCTGAGACTAAGTGCTTCTACTTCAAAGGGACTGGTCACTGGAAGCAGAATTACCCCAAGTATTTGGCGGATAAGAAGGATGGCAAAGTGAATAAAGGTATATTTGATATACATGTTATTGATGTGTACTTTACTAGTGTTTATAGAAACCCCTCGGTATTTGATACTAGTTCAGTTGCTAAGATTAGTAACTCGAAACGGGAGTTGCAGAATGAATAGAGACTAGTTAAGGGTGAAGTGATGATGTGTGTTGGAAGTGGTTCCAAAATTGATATGATCATCATCGCACACTCCCTATACTTTCGGGATTAGTGTTGAACCTAAATAAATGTTATTTGGTGTTTGCATTAAGCATGAATATGATTGGATCATGTTTATTGCAATACGGTTATTCATTTAAGTCAAAGAATAATTGTTGTTCTATTGACATGAATAAAACCTTCTATGGTCATACACTCAATATAAATGGTTTATTGAATCTCGATCGTTGTGATACACATATTCATAATATTGAAGCCAAAAGATGCAAAGTTAATAATGATAGTGCAACTTATTTGTGGCACTGTCGTTTGGGTCATATCGGTGTAAAGCGCATGAAGAAACTCCATAAAGATGGACTTTTGGAATCACTTGGTTATGAATCATTTGATGCTTGCGAACCGTGCCTTTTGGGCAAGATGACTAAAACTCCGTTCTCCGGAACAATGGAACGAGCTACTGACTTGTTGGAAATAATACATACCGATGTATGCGGTCCAATGAGTGTTAATGCTCATGGCGGGTATCATTATTTTCTGACCTTCACAGATGATTTGAGCAGATATGAGTATATCTACTTAATGAAGCACAAGTCTGAAACATTTGAAAAGTTCAAATAATTTCAGAGTGAAGTGGAAAATCATCATAACAAGAAAATAAAGTTTCTACGATCTGATCGTGGAGGTAAATATTTGAGTTACGAGTTTGGTCTTCATTTGAAACAATGCGGAATAGTTTCGCAACTCACGCCACCCAGAACACCACATCGTAATGGTGTGTCCGAACATCGTAACCGCACTTTATTAGATATGGTGCGATCTATGATGTCTCTTACCGATCTACCACTATCATTTTGGGGTTATGCATTAGAGACAGCTGCATTCACGTTAAAAAAGGGTACCATCTAAGTCCGTTGAGACGACACAATATGAACTGTGGTTTGGCAGGAAACCAAAGTTGTCATTTCTTAAAGTTTGGGGTTGCGATGCTTATGTGAAAAAGTTTCATCCTGATAAGCTCAAACCCAAAATCGGAGAAATGTGTCTTCATAGGATACCCAAAGGAGACTATTGGGTACACCTTCTATCACAGATCCGAAGGCAAGACATTCGTTGTTGAGAATGGATACTTTCTAGAGAAGGGGTTTTTCTCGAAAGAAGTGAGTGGGAGGAAAGTAGAACTTGATGAGGTAATTGTACCTGCTCCCTTATTGGAAAGTAGTTCATCGCAGAAATCTGTTTCTATCACTCCTACACCAATTAGTGAGGAAGCTAATGATGATGATCATGTAACTTCAGATCAAGTTACTACTGAACCTCGTAGGTCAACCAGAGTGAGATCCGCGCCAGAGTGGTACGGTAATCCTGTTCTGGAGGTCATGTTAATTGACCATGACGAACCTACGAACTATGAGGAAGCGATGTGAGCCCAGATTCCGCGAAATGGTTTGAGACCATGAAATCTGAGATGGGATCCATGTATGAGAACAAAGTATGGACTTTGATTGACTTGCCCGATGATCGGTGAATTATTAAGAATAAATGGATCTTCAAGAGGAAGACGGACGCTGATAGTGGTGTTACTATCTACAAAGCTTGAATTTTCAAAAAATGTTTTCGACAAGTTCAAGGTGTTGACTACGATGAAATTTTCTCACTCGTATCGATGTTTAAAAGTCTGTCCAAATCATGTTAGCAGTCACCGCATTCTATGAAATCTGGCAAATGGATGTCAAAACTGTATTCCTTAATGGATTTCTTAAAGAAGAGTTATATATGATGCAACCAGAAGGTTTTGTCGATCCTAAAGGTGCTAACAAAGTGAGCAAGCTCTAGCGATCCATCTATGGATGGGTGCAAGCATCTCGGAGTTGGAATATATGCTTTGATAAAATGATCAAAGCATATGGTTTTATACAGACTTGCGGTGAAGCCTGTATTTACAAGAAAGTGAGTGGGAGCACTACAGCATTTCTGATAAGTATATGTGAATGACATATTGTTGATCAGAAATAATGTACAATTTTCTGGAAAGCATAAAGGAGTGTTTGAAAAGAGTTTTTCAAAGAAAGACCTCAATGAAGCTGCTTACACATTGAGCATCAAGATCTATAGAGATAGATCAAGACGCTTGATAAGTTTTTTCAATGAGTACATACCTTGACAAGATTTTGAAATAGTTCAAAATGGAACAGTCAAAGAAGGAGTTCTTGCATGTGTTGCAAGGTGTGAAGTTGAGTAAAGACTCAAAACCCGACCACGGCAGAAAATAGAAAGAGAATGAAAAGTCATTCCCTATGCCTTAGTCATAGGTTCTATAAAGTATGCTATGCTGTTTACCAGTCCTATTGTATACCTTAGCATTTTCTGGCAAGGGAGTACAATAGTGATCTAGGAGTAGATCGCCGGACAGCAGTCAAAATTATCCTTAGAGGACTAAGGAAACATTTCTCGGTTATGGAGGTGATAAAAGAGTTCGCCGTAAAGAGTTACGTCGATGCAAGCTTTTTACATCGATCTAGATGACTCTAAGTCTCGATCTGGATACATATTGAAAGTGGGAGCAATTAGCTAGAGTAGATCCGTGC
This sequence comes from Triticum aestivum, assembly GCF_018294505.1. Taxonomy (NCBI): domain Eukaryota; kingdom Viridiplantae; phylum Streptophyta; class Magnoliopsida; order Poales; family Poaceae; genus Triticum; species Triticum aestivum. The sequence goes on along the minus strand of NC_057800.1, from coordinate 722,335,547 downwards.
AGAGCATGGTAGACATATAAATTTGCAAAATACATACGGATCTGCATGTTGCAGACCCGTAGGCTAAACTACATGATCATCCGGCCGCTAGAGACTTCGACTACAGCAGCATCTAGTCGTCGAGCATCTACAGGCCCCGGACAACCGGCCCCAGCCCAGACATCTGGCCCGGTCCGGAAATCTGGCCTCAAGCTCGGATATCCGGACACCACCGAACCAGAGAGCAGCCAGGCCAGCGCCTCCAGCCCGGACATCCGGCCCGACGCCCAGACGTCCAGCCTCCCCTGTCTGCACAATGTAAGGGCCAAGGCCCGTGTACCCCTTCGCCCACCTAGACTATATATACTCTCCTCCTACCTATGTTTTAGGGTTAGCATTGGTTTAGCTCATATTAGAGATAGAGCATTGCTCATCCACATCGGATCTACTCCACGAGAGAGACCGTGGCACCTCTTCGGAGAAGATCCCTTTGGATTCAAGACCTCCTTGCAGAGAAGAACATCAAGACCTCCTCGGAGAAGACCAGCTACCTTTGTACCGTCCCTAGTTGACCGTGGATCGTGTGATCTCTTATGTACTCGAGGATCTAGCATATGTGTGACTATTTCTTGTTGGTTTAGTGATTTTCTCGTGTTTCCTCTCGTGTTTCCCCTCATGTTTTCCCTCATGTTCTTCGTGTTCATCGCGGGATCCGCTCCTTCCGTGAAAGATCGGGCGATTGGGGTTCTACCCTACATAGGGGGGGCGCCCTCAAGCTTGTGGGCCCCTTGGGCATCGTCTCGCGTTAATTCTTTTTCCCAAACATCACAAATATTCCAAAATAAATCCCCATAAATTTTTATCGCGTTTGGACTTCGTTTGGTATGGATATTCTGCGAAACAAAAAATATGTAACAAATAGGAACTGACACACGGCACTGGATCAATATGTTAGTCCCAAAAATAATATAAAATGTTGCCAAAAGTATATGAAAATTGTAGAATATTGGCATGAAACAATCAAAAATTATAGATACAACGGAGACGTATCAAATATACGTCGTCATCGTCATCGTCGTCCTTGTCGCCCTCACCATCATCGTGGAGAATCATGCACGCGGTAACCAGTAGCAAGATCAAGTAGTAGTGCTTGCCCAGATAGCTCCTGAGTCAGAGCACCATGTGGGTGTCTGCCATGGCAACAAACCGAACACCCTGGGCCTTGTTGTCCAACAGGTGAATCAGAGCTGCCATGGGAGCCTCATTGCTGAAGCCACCTTGCTCCATGATGACGATGTACATGTCAGGGTGGACGTCAACGGACTTGCTCTCCCTAATGGCAGTTTCCACCTCCTTCACAGCCTCAGTCATGTTGGTGAAGACACTGGTCTCCTCCTCCATCAGGCCGCCCATCTTCCTCTTCCTATCGACCACAAGGACATGCTCAAATGGTAGGGCCATCAATGACGACATGTACATCTGGGGTGCCTGGGAACTCATGCATTGGAGAACCGAGAGGCTCAACGGAGCCCATGGCATGCTTGCCGGTTGCCAGCCCAAAGAAGAAGATGTGTTGCATGTGGTTGTAGTTATGGATGGGTGTGTTGAGGAACTCGGCATCTTTGGGATGGTCCCAAGAAAGAATCACAAGTGTTGTTAATTGCGAGTAGTCAATGGTAGTCAGTGTGAAAAACAAGGGGGCAGTGAGCTAACCGCAACATGGTCGGTGTAGTGCTCTGCCTCCAGAATGATTGAGCAAGTGTTCTGATCCCATGAGGCACCGCTAAGGTCTCTGAGCTTGGACACTTAGATCCATTGAGCTCTCCATTTCGTGAGATGGTTGTACACCTAGGTGGCAGTCACCTCCACAGAACACGAACAGGTGCTTCGCAACGGTGTTCAAGTGCACCTCCTTGAAGCCCTTGTCAGTCCTCACCCCACTAGAGATGAGCTCACACAACTTGTTCAGCACGAAGGTGGACATAACGTTTGCCACTTCATATTGTTCCCTCTACCATCCTTCTTTGCCTTTTTGGTTGCCGTCATTGCAACGACGGCAGCAACAGTTGGCTCAACAAGCACAACTGGCACAAAAAGAGAACTGGCGGGTAATACCTCGAATACATTTGAATCAGGAGGCATCTGCTCATCGAGGGGGGCTGGGACTCCTCGACATAGGACGCATCGTACTGGCTATCGGACAGGACAAGGGCCTGACTAAGATCTTGGGTCTGCATGGTCATGTCCTACAATCGTAGCATGCATTGACAGTAAGCATACCACACAATATGCCGGACGATCTATGAAAGGAGGAGCATACATGACATCTAGCTATGAATCCATTGTGTTCATCACTATCACAATCTACCGCATTGATAGTAAGCATAGCACACGAACCGCACGAATCAACCCTACCACATGCTTCCACATCAAATCCTATGACCACATGCTCCCAGATCCAGCTACAACAAACAGAGAGAAGAGGGTGACTGAACTCGTAGAGGCCATGGCTGCAGCTCGAGGGGGGCGTGGGAAGGGTGTGGCTATTAACACTCTTTTGTGAAATTTATTGTGAAAAAACTTCCAAACTTTTTTGGCTATTTTTTCGTGGCCTGCGATGGGGGAGGGAGGAAAAACATGTCGCCGGCCAGCGGATGCGGCGACGCCATTGCCATGGGTGGCGGTGGCTGCAGTGTGACGGTGACCAGCGGCAAATGCCTATACGGTTACGGGTAGAGATTGCCCTTCGTTAGCGTTACAGAAGATTGGAATTTGGATTCATTTCGCAATTAGTCCCATTGCCCAAAACATCCCCCTACGAGGCGATCCTAAGCCCAATTTTGGGGACAGGAAGTTTTGGTCTAGGGGTGTATACACAGGTATGCAAGCGGTTTTAAAATAAATTTGAGCTTCCATTATATTGAAAAATAATTTAGTAATTAAATGTGATGTTAATAAATTCTGAAAATATTTTTGAAATAAACTTGACCCTCCATTGTACTGGTAAAAAATTTCCACAAAAAGGAAAAATATTTCGACTTCATTTCAAAAAGACAAAAAATTTGGTCAAAAGAGTGTTAATAGTGACCTATGATAGCAAATAAAATATATATTTTTGAAGTCAATGCTAGTTTTCTATTCATATGAATTTATATACAAGTGCAAAAGAAAGCCAAATTTATTGTCAAAAAACTTCCAAACTTTTCTGACTGTCTTTTAAATTGTTATTATTATTTCCATATGAGGTGTATATACACCTAGGAATCAAAAGGGTATTTCCCCTGTTTTGGACTCTTCTTTGCCCATCTGATGAAATCAGACTTTCTTTGCCCACACCCATCTCACCAGCAAAAATTGCGAGGGATTTTGGTTAAAGCTAATGCGCATTATTTCTTGCATAATATTGCGAGAGATCCTTTGGTCTATCCTCTGGCGCTCCACTAGACAGGCTGGTCTAACGCTGTAGATCCAAGCGGTTTTAGGAAAGTTGCGAACCAGTTCGGACCGATTTTAGTACCTTCTGTGTATTTTTCTTCTTCTTTCATTTGTATATGTTTTCCTATTGGTTTTCCATTGGATTTCTGGTTTTTCTTTGATTTTCTTCTGTTTTTTCTATTTGTGCATGTCTAGTTTTTCAATGCACATTATACATTTTTCATGTACATCTGAAACAATTTTTTATACACATTGAACAGCTTTCAAATACATGATTAACGTTTCTTTTTCTTAAATACATGTTATGAAGATTTTTGCATATGTATTAAACATTTTTTAATACATGCTGAAACATTTTGACAAAACTATGAGAATATTATTTTTCATTTCATAACTTTTTTTAAATGTAATGAATATATTTCCAAACTCATTATATTTTTAGAATGTAAGGTTCACTTTTTTGTATAGTGTGAAATATGTTTTTTGAATACACGGATATTCTTGTTTGTACTGTATAAACATTTTTAAAAACGCCATGCACATCTTTTTGAAACAGGTGAACATTTATATAATCTCACAAACGATATTTTTTGAATGCTATAAACATTTTTCAAGCTATGCTAACAAATGTTTTCCACTGCATTAATATTTTTTAATTTGTGGTTTAAATTTTTTTTAAGTAAATTTATGTTTTGGCATATATGTATCTATAATATTTTTTTTAAATGAACAAAAGAAAACAAATCTCTCCATGGAAGAAGATACTCTCGCTGAAGCTTTTTATCCCATACTGTAGCTACTGTCCCGGCCCGTTTTGTCTGTTTTTTGTCCTTCGCTGAGTTCATTCGATCGAGTGACTTCGCTGGTTTGCTCGCCTCTTTTTTTTTCTATTTCGTTTTTTCTTTTTCCCTTGGTTCTTCACGTTTTTTTGCCTTTTCTGTTGGTTTTGATTGATGGTTCTTTTGGTTTTCTCTTTGGTGGTTCTTCGCTTTGGTCTATTTTTTTTCCTTTTTTCGATTTTCTTTATTTTCTTCA
>NC_057800.1:722312937-722330684 GCF_018294505.1 Triticum aestivum | reverse complement strand
TTTCTTTGCCTTTTCACCAGCCTTCTTCATTATACTTCGGGTTTTCTTTCTTTCAATGGTTTAATTAATCATACTTCGGTTGTCTTTTTTTTTCGTTTTACTTGGGTTTCTTTTTTTCTTTTATTTGTTTTTTTGGTTTTCTTCATACTTCTTTTGTCACGTGTAGGTTTTCTCAGTACACAATACACATTTTTAGTGTACACATGAAACATTTTTTTATATATATTTAACATTTTTCAGATACATGATCTGCATTTTTCTTTAATACATGTTTTTGAACACTTATTTGAATACACGGGCAACATTTTTTTAAACATGGTCAACATTTTTTATATGCACATTTAGTTGTTTTAAATGTTTAATTAACATTTTTAAATACAAAATTATTTTTTAATACATAGTCAACATATTTACTACACACACTTTACAGTTTTTCAAATGCTTGATTAACATTTTTCAAATAAAAAATTGATAGTTTTGTAATACATGGTCAACATTCTTTCTATGCACATTTTGACATTTTTCAAATGCTTTATCAATATTTTTCAAATTCACGATTAACATCTTTTTGAATGCTTGATGAACATTTTCACATACATGATCAAAATATTCATTATTTTTTAATACATGGTCAACATTTTTTCTATACACATTCAACATTTTTGAAACGCTTGAGTAACAATTTTCAAATTATTGCTTAACATTTCTTTTCAAATGCTTGATTAACATATTTTAAATACATGATCATCTTTTTTCAAACACATCTTATATTTTTTGTATACATTTTTCGTATATACATGCTCAACATTTTTTTATCGCAAATTTAAGAATTTTCAAATGCATGATTAACATTTTTCAAAACATTACAAAAAGTATGTTTTGTAACACATACATTTATAATTTTTTTGAAGTGTGAACAAAAGTTATAAAAAAGAAATCAAAAAAATGAAACAGAAGGTCAAACAAAGAAAACAAAAGAGGCAGTGGCCTCGCACGAGTTGGGTCGGCCCAGTTAGACCGGCGCCTTCAGCGATTACTGAGTCTGTCCCGCTCGCAGCGAGACGCATCCCCTCTCAAACTACTGTGCACATTATAGTTGTCTGGTTGCAAAACAAAATAAAATAGGGTCATCTGCATTGTGACTCACTCAAACATTTTTTTGTTCTAAAAAGCACCTGACTGGATTTTCATGATTCCATTGTATCCAATGTTTTTTACATGCTTCATGATTAAATTTTGGTGGAGTCCATAATTATAAAATTGTTAAAATTCTCGATTTTACAAAGACAATGACGACTTTTGCTGCTACCATCTTTCGTGTTTGCTATGACCAGCGACGCGAAGTGTTGCAACCTGCACAACGAGCTACAACCAGCGACGACGACTTTTTTGCCGCAACCGTCGGCGGCGTTTGCTATGACCGGCAACTGAAATAGCTACAACTATGGCGGCCATGTGCGGGAGACGGCGAGCTGCTCGCTGCAAGCAGGGGCAACAAGGATGATGCGTGGGGGCAGGAGCGCATGCTGTGCGCAAGGAACAAAGCGCGTGATGGTTCATGAACCTAGGCGTGCTAGACAAAAAAAAAAGGAAACGGTGAATGGCTGGATCGCACGGTCAAAAGGTACTGTATCATGCGGTGGGGAGGGAACCGCCCCAAATCCTGGCCGGTCGGCCGACGCGTAGTAGCGCCCGAAAAATGGCGGTCGTCACTGATCGGATCATTCTCTGACTTTGACTCTGCACATTCAGACAGCAACATGCTCCCTCTCGGCATCCATCCACCCCACCACGAACCAGGAGCGGCGGCGCTTACCCGGACACCTAGCTCGGTTCACTCTCCGCAGCCATGGCCTCCGCCGTGCCGCCCTCCTCCTCCGCTGTCAAGATCCTCCCCAACGCCTTTTTCCCCCGCTCTCACCACCACCCTTCGGCCTGCACCTCCCTTCGCTCTAAGAACCGTACCAGCACCCGCGTCACCTGCGCAGCTGGCCGTCGATCCCACGCCCTCCCCTCCGCCGGCGACGGAAACGGTTGTAACAATGGCGGCGGCGGCGGCGGCGGAGATGACTCCGAAGGCGGCGGCAACGGAGATGGCTCCGACGGCGGCGGCAACGGAGATGGCTCCGACGGCAACCGCGGGGCGGCGCTGTTCGCGCGGCCACAGGATTGGTGGAGGGCCGACCTGGTGGCGGCGGTGGAGGCCCCGCAGCTGCTGTGCTTCGAGAGCCTCCTCACGGACGACGTTTTCCCCGTCAGGACCGCCGCGGCAATCAGCTTCAACGCAATAGCAAAGGTCTGCGGGGATGGAGGGTCTCGTTTTAGTTTTCACAAGAATGAAATCAAGTGTTTGTGTTAACTGTGAAATTGGATTGGCTGCCAATCTGATGTTTTCTTCCTCTGCTGCTGCTTTTGTTTGCTTAGACTGCAGCAGAGTATGAAAAGAGAGGGGAGAATTTTATCAAAGAGATTGACATCGTCATCGCTGATGCGGTATGCTTCTTGTTCTACTTTAGACTTGCTACTGATTCAGTACATGATAATGATTGTCAGTGGGTGCAGTAATCTTTATCTGATTTACCTACAGTTTAAACATATCTGCACCCTTGCCAAATAAGCTGAGGAACAGAGTATGGGTGTCAAATAGTCTTTATCTGACCATCCATTATTCAGTGTTAGCTTTATCAGAAAATCAGATTTGTTTTTACATGATAATGATTGTCAGCGAGTGCGGTAATCTTTCTAAATTCTAACACAAAGAAATAGGATCCCAAGAGCACTGTATGTCTCCCCCCAAGTGTTCCAGTGTCATCCTGTGATGAGTATAGTTTCTGCTCTTGCTCCATTAATACTCTAGTACATAAATTACCACATAAGTTGAAAATTCCTCAACTAGGATCCAAGCAGCAGCAACACAAACTTCCAGTCGAAATCATGCAAGCTTGAATCCTGCAATGTGATGATATTTTTTGAATATCTCAAGTGTATTCCGCTAATTTATCTGGTTCAAAGCTCACGAGCGAGGGGCATGCTGTCCTGGATCCCCTACCTCTGGTTCCCCTGTAACTCTGAAACCTTCCACTTGCACTCCCCTGCTGCTGTGGGCAATAAAAAATCTGGTTTTGATTGCCTAGCTTCGGCACAGCGTTTCACTGACTGAAGTAATTGATGAGCTGATATTAAATGATTTCTGTTTAACTATTGTACTCCAAAATCATCTGTAACATAATCTAATTCAGTTGCTTCTTGTAATACCCAGGTTAAGGCAATAGCTACAAATTTTACGCTTGTCTATCTACCAACTAGTATATCTCTGCAGCCACCACTTGGGAACAAGGTAAGACTTGTCGCTACCATGTTTCAACGCTGCCCAATATCATTTCCAGCATAACCTAAAACTTCACCTTTTCTATGACAAGAACACTTTATGTATACTCAGATACACCTTTTAGCCTGTTCGTTTTGTGTTAAAACACTTTATGTAATCTTTTTCAGATTGCTTTGGTTGCAAGATTGTACTTATATCTGAACGGGCTAGTAACAATTGCGGTAATGTACATTCATTTTACGGATTATTACGATGCACACTGTAACATCAAATTTTGGATTTTATGATCAACTAATAGTTGTGGCCTCTTTGCAGAGTACCGGCCCAAAGTTTTTCACAGTTGGAGCCAGTGCTTCTCCGGTAAGCTTCCAATCCCCATCAATTTGTTTTAATTTACATTCTGATCCTTTTTGCCACTTCTTCAAAAGTGGACCAGTGTTGAAACTTTGACCGAATCTCACACTTACCCGTTGGGAGTCACACACCACCATGCCCTGGGTGGCTAACTCAGCACTAGTGACCATCGCGTTAAACCCTCGCATTGCCGTGAGCTACTGAATATGCATTGCTAAGTCAATCGTTGGCGCCAAGATGTTCACCCTTGGCATCATCTTGCTTGGTGTCAGTGAGCAGGTGTCAGATTCCGTTATGGTTTCAAACATTTGTGCTGCTAAATTCAGTTCTAGCGACCCCAATGAAGTAATGTATCATACACCTGACATTGTCCTTGATACTCCACTATGAGTTAATAAAAAGATGCCCTTTATCGAAAAAATAAACCTGACATGGTATTGCGAGCTAACTTGCCTTAAGATCTGAACAATCTCAAATCTATTCCCCAAATTTCGTTTCACGAGCTAAATATAAATGGGCTTTTGTTTCTGCAAAATTTCATCAACATTCGAGAAAACAGTATGATTTACCTCTTTTACTTTGGAGTATGCAAACTCCACAGAGTTTCTACTGTGCTGTCGTGCTGATACATCAAGTATTTGTTTTCTGAAATTCTTTCGGCAATTTATTTCTGGGGTAACTAGTGGTTTAATTTTCCAGTGGTTGCTGCTTCTGCTGCTCTCTCCCTCCCTCCCTCCCTCCCTCAGTTAACAGCTGCTGTCTTCAGGTTCATAGAAAATTCAGTTTCGTCAGAATTTAGGTGTTGTTTCTGTCAGTTTCGTCAGTCTATTTTTCTTCAGTTAAAACCTTGCCAGAGAATAAACCGAGCTGCAACCCGGTCTAGTTTGTTAGGCTAGTTCGTCGCTCTGACCTGATCGCGGGAGGCGTGCGAGGAGCGTTGGGATGGCGGTGCTCGCAGCTCAGACACGGCATGTATTTCCATTTTCAGTTAGCGTTGTAAACACTGAATAAAAAGGAGAGAAGAAGCAGAAAAGCTGCAAGTTGAACGCAGCACAAAAATCATTGGCTCTCTCGAGTGTTCTTCATGTTCTCACGTGAGCTCGAGCTAGGTCTAACATCTCTCGTGTGAAAGAAGAAAAACCCGCATGTCAATAAGAAGGATTAGAATTGCAACACAGACATGAATTTATTTCTGAATTTAATGTTTTCCTGTTCTCTCAAGGTCTAAATTATTTGATAACCTTACAATATCTGTGATCTTTTCAGCCTTCCCAGATTGACGCTGGTGTGCCCCAAGCACCAATCATAACAAGGAAGGCTTTCATCCAGGAACTTGATGACAAAGCTGTGGAAAAGAAGTGGTCGTCATACTTTGAAGTTAAAGCAGAGGTCTCAGCTGGGACAACTCCCGCAAAGGCTACAGCACTTTGGTCATACAGTTCGTCTGGAGAATCCCAGGGGAATTCGTCTGGACAATCCCGAGAGAATGGAACAGCCTAAGGCCGTTGCTGGTGTAGTTACCATTAACTATACGGTTATACTGGTGTTGTTGCTGAGGTTGCAGAGCGAATATTTGGTTAGGTAATAAGCTTTATTGCCTCGGGCCTCTGCGCAGCCTATATCTGAATTTTTGTGAAAGCCCGTTGCTCATTGTCGTAAGCCCGTTGCTGCACTTGTCCTCATGTGTTGTTTATGAACAGAAAACTAGAGAATGAAAATTTTGACCTCCTAGTTCATGTGAATTGGTGGTTGGTCTCACCCCCATCTGCTTAAATTAGCCTGCACTTAGTAGTCAAGAAAAACCATTGTACATTGTTCTAGTTAACCAAGGGAATGTATTTCCGAGTCAACTGACAAAGTTCAGTGACTGTGAGCATTGATTAAGAAAATCTTATTTCTGACAACTTCAATGAGCCTGAAAATCAGATTTTTGATATTGCGCAGCTTGATTGACTTAGAAATTAGAAACAGAAAATCTGTGAGGACATGGAATGAATTGCATTTGCTAGAATTCTGTACTTAACATTAACTTGTCTGACTGAGTGTAAATCATTTAGAGACCAGGTACCGAACATTGAGTGTTTGGTAATGAAAAACCTTTTGGACATACAAAGTTTAAGTTCTGACAAAACTGCCGACGACGTAGATGCACGGAAGCCTGATGGTTTAGATAGTGAAAACTGGCGTGTGGTGGCAGAGTATTAGCAGCCCAGATTAAGTCCAAATACTTTGAAATCACCTAGAAAAAAATGCTTTGAAATCTGTAAAAAAGAACTAAAACAGAAGCAGATAGTAGAGTTCGAATTACCCCTGGAATCAAGATCATTGCTCTGTGCCTTTGCAAAACCTTTGTCCTTTTGAACTTCACTTTGTTGACTTCCGCCGTAGATTTGACAAAATGCTTAAGGAACATCTTATGGAGGGTCTTAACATGTTTTTGTTTTAATGACAGGCCGATTGAACATTGTCTATATCAGATGCACTGAAGCTTCAGGCCAGCAGTCACCATCCTCCTTTAAGATTCACAACTCGTACTCTCAGATTCTGAGGTCCTCGAGCAATTCATCAAGCTCCACCTCGTCGCACGGGTCCAGATCAATGCCGCCAATCCCCATGGCGATCTCGTCGATGCACGCGACGCCATGGTCATCGCTCCTGCCGCCGTCCTCCTGCATCCTGTCGCCGTCGCCGCCCTTCTCGTAGATCTTCTTGACGAGCACAGCATCCGGCAAGCAGTGGCTATCCACGTCCAGGTTGTTGGCGTTGGCGCCACGAAGGTCGTAGCCGAGCGCGCGGTCACCGGGGCCCAGGAGGTGCCCGAGGTGCGTCCTCACGGTGACGACGGCTTTGCTCCTGCCCAGCTCTGACGCACGGGCCACCTGCATGTATGCTGTCCGGTACCCGAACCTGGCGGCCTTGGTGTCGCCGGTGGCCGGCGAGGGGTCGACGTCCAGCACTACGTACTCCACGAGCTGGCGGCTGGTGAGCGCGGGCTCGAACCTGTGCCGGTCGTAGTCCTTGATGCCGAGGCTGACAACGCGGTGGGTGGAGGCGTCGAGGAGGGCCAGCGTGTCGGTGACCCTGACACAGAGCACGAGCGGCCCGAGCCCGCCGAGCGCGCGCGACGCCTCCCTCGGAAGGAAGACGAGGTCATCGCGGCACACCGGGCAGAGCTCCACGGAGAAGGCGTGCCGGTGGCGGTACGTGTTGCTCTTGGTGTCATGCGACACGAGCTGCCTCGCCGCGTCCGCCACGCGCGCCGGCGCGAGGGAGGCGATGAGGGCGACAAGGCCGGCAGCGTGGGAGCGGGACGCGAAGAAGAAATCGATCCCGCCGGCGCCGGTTACGTCGACGCGGGTCGCCGAGCCGGCCGCGCCGAGGGCGGCCAGCCGCTGCTCGAGGTGGAGCAGCGTGCGGCGGTGCGACGCGCGCTGCCGCAGCTGCACGACGGCGCACCACTGGTCCTGGTCGGGGCCGGCGCGGGCCCGGCCGCAGGGGTCGCAGAGGCGGTCGTGGACGGTGAACTCGACGGCGTGGTCCCGCTCCAGCGCGAGGCCGCGGCCGGGGAGGACCTCGCGGCGAAGGCGGAGGCGGAGCCTGATGCGCTTGGAGTGCGGCTCAGTGAACACGAACTCGGCCGCGGTGAGGGTGACGCCGAGGCGCTGGATCGGGCGCTGGACGCGGCGAAGGAGGAGCTGCAAGAGCTCGGCCGACTCCGGGGCGGCGCGCGTCCAGCGCCGCGGGGGCTCCAGGTACGATGAGCACGACGGGCAGTGCACCACGGCGGCGTGGCGCGGCGCGCCGTCGGTGACGTCGACGCGCGCACGGAGGCAGGGCGCGCAGGTGTTGGCCGCGTTGGGCGGCATCGGCACGCCGCACAAGCAGCAGAGCGTCGTGCACGCGGCGGCCGCGGCCTGCGATGGGGGAGGGAGGAACAGCATGTCGCCGGGCAGCGGATGAGGCGACGCCATTGCGATCGGTGGCAGTGGCGGTGGCGGTGGCTGCGGCGTGAGGGTGAGCAGATTGGTGGCGGCAAGTGCCTATACGGTTACGGGTAGAGATTGCCCTTCGTTAGGGTTTCAGGTTGGATTTTGGGTTCATTTGGCAATTAGGCCCATTCTCCAGTACCCTCCTGCAAGGTTATTCTAAAGCCCAGTTAAGCAAAAAGAATTATTTGTCTCAAAAAAAGTAAAAAGAATTATTCAACTAAAAAAGAAAAAACACCTAAAAAAACTAAAAAAGCAAAAACTCAGACTCCTCAACATATTTTTGCTCTAAAAAGCACCTCGTTAAATGAATTTCATTGTAATCATTATTTTTACCCGGTTCATAATTAAATTGTTGGTGGGATCCATGATTAGAAAATCATTAAAAATTCCAATTAAAAGACACAAATTTTGAAGTAAATTAAAATAGGAATATTTTCAAATGTGTGATTAAATGTGTCGATGTTATACATAGTTTAGTTAATTTAGAATGCAATTGGAAATGCATTTCAGTCATGACTTGTTACAAATAAATTGAACTCATGCATATTTCATAACTATTGAAGGAAAAATGAATTTCACATCCACTGCACTAGCATTTCACTCAAAAATCTAGAATATATATATAAATATTCTAGTGATATTTCAAGGGAATTTTAAATCACTCCAACACTTGTTCACAAATTCTGAAAATGTTGCACAACTATGTCACATATCTTTCAGAAATTGAGCAATACTACCTCCGTCCGAGTTTATTAGGCCCCTCATATTTAGTGTCAAACTTTGTCCATAAATTTAGATAATAAATGTGAACTAATATGTCACAAAAACTACATAGTAGGAATACTCTTCATAATACAAATTATATTGTTGTGTTGTATATATGGTCAAAGTTAGACCAAAATACTAGGAGATACAATAAACCTGGATTGAGGGAGTATTTCACAACAAAAATGCAACTTGCTCCACAAATGTTGCACATAATTAATTTTATATGCATACAAAAAATAACCAAATTTGCAGTTATTTTAACCATATTACCCAAGAAACTTGGATCCAAACTCAAGGACAAATGGAAAAATGCACATAGATGAAGTGTGGAGACAATTGAACCTATAGCTCCACATATTTGGATTCAAGTTGCCATGTGTGGTTTTGAGCTTCTCTTTATGACCACTGTATTCATTTTATCCTTGTCAAGAGCGGCACCAACGTGGGGTCATGTAGGGGTGTCCGCCCCAGGTAAATTTTGGAAACTTAGGTTAGAGTACCCCTACTGCTTTGGTAGTAGCCACCATGGGAGGCTAGAGGAGTAATCGTGTAAGAGGAAATAACGATTCGTAGGTTCAGTAGAGCAGGAAGAAGAAAAAGAGTAGGGCTAGAATAAGAAAATATATAGGACATGGTGACATGGACCATTGAGTAAGGCCCAAATGAACAATTCAGCCGCCAGTCCATCACTTGAGCCCATTTATTGCCAGTAGCTTTGACGGTCCCAAATCCCATTGATACGAGAATAGCGTGCCATCACGCAATCACGTTGTCGTCCAATGCTGCCTCATCCCTCGGGTAACTTCAATTTCCTAGATCCCCCATTGTTAATGAATGTAGTATCTTTTGTCTATGTTCGTTCCTTCTCGAAAGATGAAGTATATGATTGCTCTATAGATGGCTGCATCCTCACTAACATTTTAAGCTCCTTCTTAAAAGAGGATGAAAACCGGGAAGCGGGATAGACGGCACAAGAGAAATTAATCGAGAAGAAGAGGAGAGAAAAGGAAAAGACCATCCCTAAGCCTTTGATATCTGATCCTTCTCTATGGTCCATGTGCTTGGAAAAGCACTAGGTTTAACCTTTTCCCACGTAGATACAATTTCTCTATCTCTTATATAGGAGTATTGAAGGAAATATGCCCTAGAGGCAATAATAAAGTTATTATTTATTTCCTAATGATCATGATAAATGTTTATTATTCATGCTAGAATTGTATTAACCGGAAACATAATACATGTGTGAATACATAGACAAACAAAGTGTCACTAGTATGCCTCTACTTGACTAGCTCGTTAATCAAAGATGGCTATGTTTCCTAACCATGAACAATGAGTTGTTATTTGATTAACGGGATCACATCATTAAGAGAATGATCTGATTGACATGACCCATTCCATTAGCTTAGCACCCGATCGTTTAGTATGTTGCTATTGCTTTCTTCATGACTTATACATGTTTCTATAACTATGAGATTATGCAACTCCCGTTTACCGGAGGAACACTTTGGGTACTACCAAACGTCACAAAGTAACTGGGTGATTATAAAGGAGTACTACAGGTGTCTCCAAAGGTACATGTTGGGTTGGCATATTTCGAGATTAGGTTTTGTCACTCCGATTGTCGGAGAGGTATCTCTGGGCCCTCTCCGTAATGCACATCACTTAAGCCTTGCAAGCATTGCAACTAAATGAGTTAGTTGCGGGATGATGTATTACAGAACGAGTAAAGAGACTTGCCGGTAACGAGATTGAACTAGGTATAGGAATACCGACGATCGAATCTCGGGCAAGTAACATACCGATGACAAAGGGAACAACGTATGTTGTTATGCGGTCTGACCGATAAAGATCTTCGTAGAATATGTAGGAGCCAATATGGGCATCCAGGTCCCGCTATTGGTTATTGACCGGAGACGTATCTCGGTCATGTCTACATTGTTCTCGAACCCGTAGGGTCCGCACGCTTAAGGTTACGATGACAGTTATATTATGAGTTTATGCATTTTGATGTACCGAAGGTTGTTCGGAGTCCCGGATGTGATCACGGACATGATGAGGAGTCTCGAAATGGTCGAGGCATAAAGATTGATATATTGGAAGCCTATGTTTGGATGTCGAAAGTGTTCCGGGTGAAATCGGGATTTTACCGGAGTACCGGGAAGGTTACCGGACCCCCCCCCCCGGGAGCTAAATGGGCCATGATGGGCCTTAGTGGAAAAGAGAAGAGGCAGCCCTACATGGGATGTGCGCCTCCCCCTTCCCCTAGTCCTATTAGGACTAGGAGAGGTGGACGGCCCCCTCCCTCTCTTTTCCCCCTCTGCGAATCCTATTCCAACTAGGATTGGGGGGGGGGGAATCCTACTCCCAGAGGGAGTAGGACTCTCCTGGCGCACCACACCTTGGCCGGCCAGCCTCCCCCCTCTAGTCCTTTATATACTGAGCAGAGGCACCCCAGAAACACACAAGTTGATCCACGTGATCTATTCCTTAGCCGTGTGCGGTGCCCCCAGCCACCATAGTCCTCGATAATACTGTAGCGGTGTTTAGGCGAAGCCCTGCTGCTGTAGTACATCAAGATCGTCACCACGCCGTCGTGCTGACGGAACTCTTCCCCGACACTTTGCTGGATCGGAGTACGGGGATCGTCATCGAGCTGAACGTGTGCTCGAACTCGGAGGTGCCATAGTTTCCGTGCTTGATCGGTTGGATCGTGAAGACGTACGACTACATCCTTTATGTTGTGTCAAGGCTTCCGCAGTCGGTCTGCGTGGGTACGTAGACAACACTCTCCCCTCTCGTTGCTATGCATCACATGATCTTGCGTGTGCGTAGGAATTTTTTTGAAATTACTACGAAACCCAACAGTGGCATCCGAGCCTAGGTTATTTATGTTGATGTTATATGCACGGGTAGAACACAAGTGAGTTGTGGGCGATATAAGTCATACTGCCTACCAGCATGTCATACTTTGGTTCAGCGGCATTGTTGGACGAGACGACCCGGACCAACCTTACGCGTACGCTTACGCGAGACCGGTTCCCCCGACGTGCTTTGCACATAGGTGGCTTGCGGGCGACTGTCTCTCCAACTTTAGTTGAACCGAGTATGGCTACGCCCAGTCCTTGCGAAGGTTAAAACAGAGTCTATTTGACAAAATATCGTTGTGGTTTTGATGCGTAGGTGAGATTGGTTCTTGCTTAAGCCCGTAGCAGCCATGTAAAACTTGCAACAACAAAGTAGAGGACGTCTAACTTGTTTTTGCAGGGCATGTTGTGATGTGATATGGTCAAGACATGATGCTGAATTTTATTGTATGAGATGATCATGTTTTGTAACCGAGTTATCGGCAACTTGCAGGAGCCTTATGGTTGTCGTTTTTATTGTATGCAATGCAATCGCAATGTAATGCTTTACTTTTATCACTAAGCGGTAGCGATAGTCGTAGAAGCACAAGCTTGGCGAGACGACAACGATGCTACGATAGAGATCAAGGTGTCACGCCGGTGACGATGGTGATCACAACGGTGCTTCGGAGATGGAGATCACAAGCACAAGATGATGATGGCCATATCATATCACTTATATTGATTGCATGTGATGTTTATCCTTTTATGCATCTTATCTTGCTTTGATTGACGGTAGCATTATAAGATGATCTCTCACTAAATTATCAAGAAGTGTTCTCACTGAGTATGCACCGTTGCGAAAGTTCTTCGTGCTGAGACACCACGTGACGATCGGGTGTGATAGGCTCTACGTTCAAATACAACGGGCGCAAAACAGTTGCACACGCGGAATACTCAGGTTATACTTGACGAGCCAAGCATATACAGATATGGCCTCGGAACACGGAGACCGAAAGGTCGAGCGTGAATCATATAGTAGATATGATCAACATAACGATGTTCACCATTGAAAACTACTCCATCTCACGTGATGATCGGTTATGGTTTAGTTGATTTGGATCACGTAATCACTTAGAGGATTAGAGGGATGTCTATCTAAGTGGGAGTTCTTTAATAAATTTGATTAACTGAACTTAAATTTATCATGAAACTTAGTACCTGATTAGTATCTTGCTTGTTTATGTTTGGTTGTAGATAGATGGCTCGTGCTATTGTTCCGTTGAATTTTAATGCGTTCCTTGAGAAAGCAAAGTTGAAAGATGATGGTAGCAATTACACGGACTGGGTCCGTAACTTGAGGATTATCCTCATTGCTGCACAGAAAAATTACGTCCTGGAAGCACCGCTGGGTGCCAGGCCTGCTGCAGGAGCAACGCCGGATGTTATGAACGTCTGGCAGAGCAAAGCTGATGACTACTCGATAGTTCAGTGTGCCATGCTTTACAGCTTAGAATCGGGACTTCAACGACGTTTTGAACGTCATGGAGCATATGAGATGTTCCAGGAGTTGAAGTTAATATTTCAAGCAAATGCCCGGATTGAGAGATATGAAGTCTCCAATAAGTTCTATAGCTGCAAGATGGAGGAGAACAGTTCTGTCAGTGAGCATATACTCAAAATGTCTGGGTATAATAATCACTTGATTCAATTGGGAGTTAATCTTCTGGATGATTGCGTCATTGACAGAATTCTTCAATCACTGCCACCAAGCTACAAGAGCTTCGTGATGAACTATAATATGCAAGGGATGAACAAGACTATTCCCGAGCTCTTCGCGATGCTGAAAGCTGTGGAGGTAGAAATCAAACAGGAGCATCAAGTGTTGATGGTCAACAAGACCACTAGTTTCAAGAAAAAGGGCAAAGGGAAGAAGAAGGGGAACTTCAAAAAGAACGGCAAGCAAGTTGCTACTCAAGAGAAGAAACCCAAACCTGGACCTAAGCCTGAAACTGAGTGCTTCTATTGCAAGCAGACTGGTCACTGAAAGCGGAACTGCCCCAAGTATTTGGCGGATAAGAAGGATGGCAAGGTGAACAAAGGTATATGTGATATACATGTTATTGATGTGTACCTTACTAATGCTCGCAGTAGCACCTGGGTATTTGATACTGGTTCTATTGCTAATATATGCAACTCGAAACAGGGACTACGGATTAAGCGAAGATTGGTTAAGGACGAGGTGACGATGCGCGTGGGAAACGGTTCCAAAGTCGATGTGATCGCGGTCGGCACGCTACCTCTGCATCTACCTTCGGGATTAGTATTAGACCTAAATAATTGTTATTTGGTGCCAGCGTTGAGCATGAACATTATATCTGGATCTTGTTTAATGCGAGACGGTTATTTATTTAAATCAGAGAATAATGGTTGTTCTATTTATATGAGTAATATCTTTTATGGTCATGCACCCTTGAAGAGTGGTCTATTCTTATTGAATCTCGATAGTAGTAATACACATGTTCATAATGTTGAAGCCAAAAGATGCAGAGTTGATAATGATAGTGCAACTTATAGGTGGCACTGCCGTTTAGGTCATATCGGTGTAAACGCATGAAGAAACTCCATTCTGATGGACTTTTGGAACCACTTGATTATGAATCACTTGGTACTTGCGAACCGTGCCTCATGGGCAAGATGACCAAAACACCGTTCTCCGGTACTATGAACAGAGCAACAGATTTGTTGGAAATCATACATACATATGTATGTGGTCCGATGAATATTGAGGCTCGTGGCGGATATCGTTATTTTTTCACCTTCGCAGATGATTTAAGCAGATATGGGTATATCTACTTAATGAAACATAAGTCTGAAACATTTGAAAAGTTCAAGGAATTTCAGAGTGAAGTTGAAAATCATCGTAACAAGAAAATAAAGTTTCTACGATCTGATCGTGGAGGAGAATATTTGAGTTACGAGTTTGGTGTACATTTGAAAAACTGTGGAATAGTTTCGCAACTCACGCCACCTGGAACACCTCAGCGTAATGGTGTGTCCGAACGTCGTAATCGTACTTTACTGGATATGGTGCGATCTATGATATCTCTTACTGATTTACCACTATCATTTTGGGGATACGCTCTAGAGACGGCCGCATTCACGTTAAATAGGGCACCATCAAAATCCGTTGAGACGACGCCTTATGAATTGTGGTTTGGCAAGAAACCAAAGTTGTCGTTTCTGAAAGTTTGGGGCTGCGATGCTTATGTGAAAAAGCTTCAACCTGATAAGCTTGAACCCAAATCGGAGAAATGTGTCTTCATAGGATATCCAAAGGAAACTATTGGATACACCTTCTATCACAGATCCGAAGGCAAGACTTTTGTTGCTAAATTCGGAAACTTTCTAGAGAAGGAGTTTCTCTCGAAAGAAGTGAGTGGGAGAAAAGTAGAACTTGACGAGGTAACTGTACCTACTCCCTTATTGGAAAGTAGTACATCACAGAAAACTGTTCCTGTGACATCTACACCAGTTAGTGAGGAAATTAATGATAATGATCATGAAACTTCAGAACAAGATACTACTGAACCTCGTAGATCAACCAGAGTAAGATCCGCGCCAGAGTGGTACGGTAATCCCGTTCTGGAAGTCATGATGCTTGATCATGATGAACCTACGAACTATGAAGAAGCAATGGTGAGCCCAGATTCCGCAAAGTGGCTTGAAGCCATGAAATCTGAGATGGGATCCATGTATGAGAACAAAGTATGGACTTTGGTTGACTTGCCCGATGATCAGCAAGCAATTGAGAATAAATGGATCTTCAAGAAGAAGACTGACACTGACGGTAATATTACTGTCTACAAAGCTCGACTTGTCGCAAAAGGTTTTCGGCAAGTTCAAGGGATTGACTACGATGAGACCTTCTCACCCGTAGCGATGCTTAAGTCTGTCCGAATCATGTTAGCAATTGCCGCATTTTATGATTATGAAATTTGGCAGATGGATGTCAAAACTGCATTCCTGAATGGATTTCTGGAAGAAGAATTGTATATGATGCAACCAGAAGGTTTTGTCGACCCAAAGGGAGCTAACAAAGTGTGCAAGCTCCAGCGATCCATTTATGGACTGGTGCAAGCCTCTCGGAGTTGGAATAAACGTTTTGATAGTGTCATCAAAACATTTGGTTTTATACAGACTTTTGGAGAAGCCTGTATTTACAAGAAAGTGAGTGGGAGCTCTGTAGCATTTCTGATATTATATGTGGATGGCATATTATTAATTGGAAATGATGTAGAATTTCTGGATAGCATAAATGGATACTTGAATAAGAGTTTTTCAATGAAAG
The DNA here is from genome assembly GCF_018294505.1 of Triticum aestivum. Classification (NCBI taxonomy): domain Eukaryota; kingdom Viridiplantae; phylum Streptophyta; class Magnoliopsida; order Poales; family Poaceae; genus Triticum; species Triticum aestivum. Next base: position 722,315,048 of record NC_057800.1, on the reverse strand, counting down.
ACCTCGGTGAAGCTGCTTATATATTAGGCATTAGGATCTATAGAGATAGATCCTTAATTGGACTTTCACAAACAACATACCTTGACAAAATTTTGAAGAAGTTCAAAATGGATCAAGCAAAGAAAGGATTCTTGCCTATGTTACAAGGTGTGAAATCGAGTAAGACTCAATGCCCGACCACTGCAGAAGATAGAGAGAATATGAAAGATGTTCCCTATGCATCAGCAATAGGATCTATCATGTATGCAATGCTCTGTACCAGACCTGATGTGTGCCTTTCTATAAGTCTAGCAGGGAGGTACCAAAGTAATCCAGGAGTGGATCACTGGACAGCGGTCAAGAACATCCTGAAATACCTGAAAAGGACTAAGGATATGCTTCTCGTATATGGAGGTGACAAAGAGCTCGTCGTAAATGGTTACGTTGATGCAAGCTTTGACACTGATCTGGACGATTCTAAATTGCAAACCGGATACGTGTTTACATTAAACGGTGGGGCTGTAAGTTGGTGCAGTTCTAAACAAAGCATCATAGCGGGATCTACATGTGAAGCGGAGTACATAGCTGCTTCGGAAGCAGCGAACGAAGGAGTCTGGATGAAGGAGTTCATATCCGATCTAGGTGTCATACCTAGTGCATCGGGTCCAATGAAAATCTTTTGTGACAATACTGGTGCAATTGCCTTGGCAAAGGAATTCAGATTTCACAAGAGGACCAAGCACATCAAGAGACGCTTCAATTCCATCCGGGATCTAGTCCAGGTGGGAGACATAGAGATTTGCAAGATACATATGGATCTGAATGTTGCAGACCCGTTGACTAAGCCTCTTCCACGAGCAAAACATGATCAGCACAAAGGCTCCATGGGTGTTAGAATCATTACTGTGTAATCTAGATTATTGACTCTAGTGCAAGTGGGAGACTGAAGGAAATATGCCCTAGAGGCAATAATAAAGTTATTATTTATTTCCTAATGATCATGATAAATGTTTATTATTCATGCTAGAATTGTATTAACCGGAAACATAATACATGTGTGAATACATAGACAAACAAAGTGTCACTAGTATGCCTCTACTTGACTAGCTCGTTAATCAAAGATGGTTATGTTTCCTAACCATGAACAATGAGTTTTTATTTGATTAACGGGATCACATCATTAAGAGAATGATCTGATTGACATGACCCATTCCATTAGCTTAGCACCCGATCGTTTAGTATGTTGCTATTGCTTTCTTCATGACTTATACATGTTCCTATAACTATGAGATTATGCAACTCCCGTTTACCGGAGGAACACTTTAGGTACTACCAAACGTCACAACGTAACTGGGTGATTATAAAGAAGTACTACAGGTGTCTCCAAAGGTACATGTTGGGTTGGCATATTTCGAGATTAGGTTTTGTCACTCTGATTGTCGGAGAGGTATCTCTGGGCCCTCTCGGTAATGCACATCACTTAAGCCTTGCAAGCATTGCAACTAAATGAGTTAGTTGCGGGATGATGTATTACAGAACGAGTAAAGAGACTTGCCGGTAACGAGATTGAACTGGGTATAGGAATACCGACGATCGAATCTCGGGCAAGTAACATACCGATGACAAAGGGAACAACGTATGTTGTTATGCGGTCTGACCGATAAAGATCTTCGTAGAATATGTAGGAGCCAATATGGGCATCCAGGTCCTGCTATTGGTTATTGACCGGAGACGTATCTCGGTCATGTCTACATTGTTCTCGAACCCGTAGGGTCCGCACGCTTAAGGTTACGATGACAATTATATTATGAGTTTATGCATTTTGATGTACCGAAGGTTGTTCGGAGTCCCGGATGTGATCACGGACATGACGAGGAGTCTCGAAATGGTCGAGACATAAAGATTGATATATTGGAAGCCTATGTTTGGATGTCGGAAGTGTTCCGGGTGAAATTGGGATTTTACCGGAGTGCCGGGAAGGTTACCGGACCCCCCCGGGAGCTAAATGGGCCATGATGGGCCTTAGTGGAAAAGAGAAGAGGCAGCCCTACATGGGCTGCGCGCCTCCCCCTTCCCCTAGTCCTATTAGGACTAGGAGAGGTGGCCGGCCCCCTCCCTCTTTTTTCCCCCTC